>NC_057948.1:26529995-26793547 GCF_018555375.3 Anguilla rostrata
CAGGGAAATGCTACATACAAATGTGTGTGTATATATATATATATATATATATATATATATATATATATATATATATATATATAATATATAATGTATTTTTGAGTGAGTTTTTGTGCCATTATGACTGTGACTATTATGATGCATTTTTTGTGATGGTGCATATTCTCCAAGGGTCTTTTGCAATAACACAAGCTGGCATTAGTAGCAGGGCTGTTTTGCACATTGAGTACAAGACCTTATTAGACTTGACTACCTGATTGGTATTATCATAATCATTAATAATGTTGCCCTGTTTACAATTCATTGCAGTGATTATTTTGCCCATGCCATTGTCAAGAACACGCAAGTTTTCCAAGGTCGCTAAAGTAAATTGTACACCCGCAGTGAAGGTAGCGAGCATGAGGGCACAAGAGTACAGTATTGGTATGGGGCACACACTGTGCGTGTGCGTGTGTGCATGTGATCGTGGGTGACATGTCAGGGTTGTGTAAGGCCCAGCCTGATCCCCTTCAGCGGATGAAGATGACTTCACTGTGACTGCTGGCGAAATTACTCACTGTCCAACAGGGCCGAAGAGGGGAGGGGGGGTAGCACTTGCACTGGATTCATGTGGATCTCCAAAGCACATGCATTTCAGGTCTGATCATTCAAATCTGAGAAGATGGTAAAGCGTTCAAAATGTTCAGCTGCTAGGTTTTTCTCTAGTTGAAAACGGAAAGAAATTTCCCTCTCTTTTTTAAATTGCGAAAGTTGCAAGGTGCTTAATTAAAAATGCTTTGGCTATGCATTGGTCTAAATCTCACAATTTTTGGGACAGGTAGGTGAGGCGAGAGTTCAACCCTTGATGAGTGAAGAGCAGCCTGTGTCTGAGAGAGGTGAAGTATAGGCACACTGTTGTGATGGATTCTGAAAGCCATCAGTCACCGCTGTCTTGACCCTCCCTGCTGGCATGCTTGCAGCCTTGCTCCAAGAAGTACCAGCTCCTTAGAAAATGAGGGAGAGGGTCAAGAGGGAGCCTCACAGTGAAAGTGAGTAGATCCGCTATTTAATCAGATGGTGTGACAGAATTTTGTGTGACCATTCTGGTGTAACTGTTCTGTTTGATCAGGTGACGTGAGATAAGGTGGACTTGGCATTGAGTGACAGCACTGTGTGGTCAGGTGATGTGTGTCTGTGAGCACTTCCTGTGTGATGGTGAAGGAGTGTCTGTCTGCATTAGTGCACTTTGACCTGACACTAACACATCCAGGCAGCTTGTCACATATGTCCACGGGCCTGTCTGCTGAAAAAGAGCACAGCAAGGTCTCCTATCGCATTCTGCTGGTTGCAGCTTTGGATCTGAACGTGAGTTTCTATGAGGGAGCGTTTGGTTACAGCTCCCATACCCAGCTCTCCTCATAGGGAAAGCAGGTGTCTCCAAAGGCCAGTGATGGCAATGAAGACAGTGCAGGATGATCCTCGTTCAAGTGCCAAGAGGGACGGGCTGATTTTTCATGTCTAGCTGGCAAACGGCATCAGTCATTTTGATTTGTTTCCCACCAAATCCCAATTACGCTGCACTAATGGAGAATGATAGTTTGTTTGGACGGAGTGTTCCAAGTTGCCATTAGGTAGAAGCCCACTGCTGTTTTGTAAAGGGTAGAACTTAGTCACTGGTTTGTGGGAGAAGCTGAGATTTGATGTACTGTGGAGACAGTGGAGATTGAGTACTTTTCCACAGCTTAGGGTGCACTGACTGGTGGAGCTGGACAGTGGTTCCAGCTTTGGCAAAAGCTTTGCTTTCAGGTTAAAGTGTAGAGACAAGGTGAAGCTCCCTGTTACTATATTTGTTCGCGCTTTCAGAAACGATGCCTGCTGAGCGGAGAAATGGAGATTTTTCTCATTAAAGTCCTCATTACTGAGACTGAGGGGCCTCCACTGGGCTGCATAATTATCCACCGTCCCACAGCCTGTGCTCTGCCCTGAGAGAGGAGCAGATCAGTGGAGCTGACAGAGGAGACCCAGGAGAGAGTGGCCCCACATTTTCTCCACTCTCTCCACAGACAATTACAGGAGAACCACCTCATGTCCCCACCCCAACCCTATCTGAAAACACCGTCTCATGGAAAGATCCAGGTAGCATATTGTACTAGGTTCCATGCTTTTGGCTGTTTCTATTTATAGCTGACCCATTCATGTCTACTTTGAATATATGCTGCATTTCAATGGTCTAATGGTGAATGGAACAGCAGCTCCACTCTCTCTGACACATAGTCCAAACAGCGTGTGAACTTTTCTAAAATGAACCACTGATGAACACATCCACAAAACCTGTGTATACTAAATACAGTATATTAAAAACCAGTGGTAACCAACCCTGTTCCTGGAGATCTACCTTCCTGTAAGTTTTCACTCCAACCCTAACAAAGCTCACCTTATTCAACAACTAAAGGTTTGTATTGAGCTCCAAATGAGTAGAGTCAGGTGTGCCAAATTAGGGTTGAAATGAGAACCTACAGGATGGTAGATCTCCAGAAACAAAACAAAACAAGCTCCGTGTACTTCCTTTTATGTCTCTCCAAACCGCTTTCTTCCTAGCATTACTGGATTGATTTCTACACCCACAGCAACCTAACTTCATAGATACTACAAAACCATATGTTGCAAAAGTGTTGAAATAAAAGACACAACTGAATCAAATGCAACTGTTTCATTTCTACATTGTAGTGGTTTTGTTATATAGGTTAAGGGGAAAATGTATCACTACATTATTACTGACACAATGAAGAAAGTGCTAAAATGTGCAAAACAAGACAAAACACAAAGTTGAAAAAGTAGTTAAAGAATAGTTCAGCATTTTTCTTTTTAAAGACGTGATTTCTTCAGTCAGAAGAAGGTGGATGTTGTGGTGGGAGTGTGTTCCCTCAGATGGGCTAGGTTTGCATGCAGTAAAGAACCCTGAGAGTAATGCACAATGAATACAAATAACCACAGGGGAGTTGGGCTGCTCATATGAATAATACAGTACAGGGGCTGTTCCCAGAGTTGAGCCAATCTGTACCCATGCTGACAGTATGTCTGGATATCTTAGCTGCGATGGCCCGTTTTGTGTGTGTGTGTGTGTGTATGAACTTGTAATACTATCTTTGTGGGAACCAAATGTCCTCACAAGGATAGAAAGATGAGGAAAATGTATATTTGTGAGGACCTTTTGCTGGTCCCCACAAGGTCAAGAGGCTGTTTAGGGTTACGATTTAGGGTTAGGGTTAGGGTTACAATTAGGTTAAGGTTAGGGTCAAGGTTAGGCATGTAGTGGTTGGGATTAGGGTTAGGGTTAGAGGTTATGGAATGAATATAGTCAATGGGAAGTCCTCACAAGGATAGCAGTACGGGACTGTGTGTGTGTGGGTGTGTGTGTGTGTGTGTGCGTGCGTGCGTGCGTGCTTGCTTGTGTGTGCTTGTGTGTCTGCTCGGGGGAGAAAGACTTAATGGCCTTGCTGTGGGTGGACTGACACGCTTTAGGATGGGGGAAGACAGGGGGGTGGATGGTTTGCTGTAGCCCAGCCTCCTTCCTGTAGCTGCACCATAAAGAGTTACCTGGGTCTGCCTGTGTGCATGACTTCATCTGTGCCCTCTAAATCAACCGTAATATCTCTCCAGCACCGTCTGGATAATTTGTGATTTTTAATTACTCTCAGATTCCACTCAGGATGTATTCAGCTTCCATCCAGAGAGTGTTTACTTTGTGAAAGGGTGAGATGTGGTTGTCTGGGTTTCCCTGGAACAGCTGGCTGAGAGTCATTCCCACCTCCCTCACAGGTTCTGTCCAAAAGCTACTGAGCGAAAGCTACGTAGTTAATGCTACAGAGCTGCTCCTTCTGTCTGTCAGGACAACAGTCCCCTTATTGCTGGGTTCCCCAAACATTTTCATCCGAAACCTCCACCCTGTATCCAACATAGTATTTATATGAAAATATATATGAAAAAAAATTATATGAAAAGTTATGCCTGTTTGAAAAACAGACATGGATATGAAAATAATAATGGCAAAAAAAGAACGGGGACAAAAACCAAGAAAGGGGAAACATGCGATGAAATTCCAAATAATGGAAATATTTTTGGATCAGTTTTATTTTTAGAGCAAGGTTGACAGTTGTAAAATCCAAAAAAAAGTAGTCACCTATCTGTGACCTATCTGTGACCTAAAAAGTAGTCACCTATCTATTTGTGGCAACTGATAACACAAAAGGTGTTTTTTTCCATAAGAAATTATAGAGGATTTTGCCTGTCCTTTTCACTGTGTCTTTTAGGGCATGGAGAAGTTGGGTGGTGTAGATCATTTTGGAGAGATGAGTGTTTAAAAGTTATGGTAAAAGTTATGAATGGAGAAAGAAGCTGTGTTATGAGTAACAAGGAGAAATTGGGCACCCTTGATAAATGCCCCAGTTTAGCTTGAATGAATGTGTTGTGGAAGTTTAATTGTGCACCTTTGAGGCTTTGAGGGTCCATTTTGGAAAATTTGAAGATTTATAATAGTAATGCATTAAATATGAAACCATAAGAAAAAAAAATATTCAGAAAACATTTTGCTGAGGACCTCCTTTTGCAGACCCCTAGGGGTCCCTAGACCCCTTAGTTTGTGAGTTGGTTCATTTTTTGGTTCAGGCTGAAGTTTAGCCTGATTCACTGTGAACAGAATTCTTCTTTTCCTCTTCAGGGCAGTGCAGAGTTTACAGGCTGTTTCTCTCTACATATGTTTCTCATACAAATGCTCAGCATTTCTCAGGGGCTGCATTTTGTGTTTTTTTCTTTTCTTTTCTCCCTTCCATAAAGCTATATCACTCAAATATTGTCAGAAGACAAACAGTCTTGACAGCAAAGCGTTTTGTTTGTACGTTCAGAACTTACCATTCCAACAAGCATAACTTCAACCAGCGATAATTGTAGTTTTATTTTGGGTTGTTTCACATACACGTGGTTGCTTGTCTGCCTTTATCATTGGATGGTACTCCTGAGGAGGTGGGGGAGTGACAGGAAGTAAAGCTCACGTGGTTTGCGTGACTGATGAGGATTAGGTAAGTCCCACTGTTCACCAGAGCCGATGCTTGTGTTTGTGAGTGCAGGTATCTGTTTCTCATCAGGTCAAACAGGAGTCACGAAACCTTGGGCCAAGCTCAAAGCCAGGGACAGCTGACAGGATCTAATTAGCGCAAAGGAAAAAACATTTAATCATGGGAAGGATCTCTGCACTACAGCCTGTGGGTAGGTATCTGCTTCCTGTTATGAGTTTGCTGTGTAACTCCTTTTTTTGTGGCAGCACAATGTTACCTTGTGGGGACAGTGTTTTGGTCTCATCATGGCACACAGTATGATGCTGTGTCCCCAGAATGCTCCCAGTATGGAAATGGGGACCTTACAGTGCCTGGTCAAGGTTCTGTAGGATAATGAGGCATGTCAGTGCAACGCCCCCCCCAAACTCTCCACGTTTACTGCACAGGACTCATCCTGGTACACTCACCCCCCATCTGACTCTGGTACCCCATGACTCCTGCCCCCCGGTACAGAGCGTTCGCTCTCCCCCACTCCTCTTGCGGGGACGGGACCTCGGGTGAAAGAGAATTTTCCGGTTATCGCATCCCATTTAAATGCAGCCAGCGCTAACTTATTGTGCGATTTCTCCGAGGCCAACATTCTAAATCGGGCGGAGAAAAAGAGCAGCATGGTCGGAGACAAAAAAAAGGGAGATGTAGAGGGAAAGGGAGAGGGAGAGTGGAAGAATAAGCAAGCGGAAGGCAGAATTTGAGCGTGTTTAAGATGGTGTGCACCACTCATCTTGTGGACAGCCATCTGATGTCTCCTCATTTTTAAGATTTCCCTTACTTTATGCTGGGTTAGCAATGACTCCAAATGTGTTCATGCTCTGCTTTGCCCGCCTTCCATAATAGCATGTATTCACATGCCATTTAAAATGGGAACGTGATGGATGGTGCATGCCCCATACATTTGAGCTGGTACAAACGGACTTCTGAAGAATACCTTTCTAACTTGCCACGTTTGTGCCATCAGAGCCAATCCTCTGCCCTGTGCTTGTGCCCTGAGGGGTAGCGGCAAGCTGAATTCAAAATGAAGCTTCGAAAACATTCATCAATAGTTGGGGGATTTGTAGTCTGCACAGTGCGAAGACGCATAATCTCCTGAGTGTATGGAAAAGCCGCATTTTAAGGAAAGCTCTGAGAAAGAATGTAGAATGTGCAAGGGACGGTAAAATGTGCGAACCCTGTGACGAGACGGCTTGCAGTGATCAGTGCCTTCCGGAGCAGGCGCTGTGTGACAGGAGCCGTTTTTTCAAGCCAGCTCCGAATACCTTCCCGCGAGCCGACAGTCACACCCTAAACTCGCAGTGGGGCATGCAACTCGGAGCGCCTTTGTCCACTACCAGACAGAATGCCCTTCTCCCTTTGTGATTAAAAAACACCATAAATTCCCTGCTCTCTCCCTGCTGCCGAGACGTTCGCTGTATTTCTCTTCAGAGAAGAATGTCCCAGCTCTCCCTTCCATGTGCTCAGCCCAGGCAGCGAGACTGAGTTATCATAACTCTGGCTAGGGGCTGTCTAATTATTGACAAATGACAGTGCCATGAAGGCTGTAGTATAAACATAAATTATAGTATTACTAGTGGTTATATTAAGTGTAATAATTTGTCTCCCGTGGTTTACTATTGAGATTTACAGCTGTTACAAGCTGCCGTCATGTTTTTCTTTTATTTATTTATTTATTTTTATTGCTCACTTAAGAATGTTAAGTGCCCTTTCTAGGTGTTCATTTTACTTCCAAATGGTTTTATTTTCCAATATAGGAGATAGGAGAGCAATGTAATTACATGTAATTTCCTAATTTATGTTTGCTTCGTGTCAGCATTTGTCCTTGAACTGCTCCAAGTTACAACGGCATTTTATCTGAGTAATGAAATGCTCAAAAAGCGAGGACAGGTTTTTTTTTTTTTTTTTTTGTTTTTTTTTTTTGTAGAAAGTTATTCGCCGGCTGGACAGTTCTTTGTTCAGCAGACAGCTAATAGTCCGTCCCTCTACCAAACCAAAGTGCATGTTTATTTAACCAGTGGCGAAAACTGTGAGTTCTTCTCCACAGTGTGCCATAACGCATCTTGATGCATCATATATAATGCATACATAAGGCGTCGTTTTTTTCTTCTGAAGACAGTTTGAATGCATTATTGTGGCGTAACATTTTTTCTCGTGACTTGTGTGTCACAGTTCAGTTCCGGTTACCTACCTCCGCACCTGCTGGAGCATCAGTTTGACAAGTCACGTGTGTCCGTCATTGCCGAGTTCCACTTGAATTTCAGAAGTGCTTATTTGAATCCATGATGAGTTAATATCCTCGGGGCGAGTCACGGGACGCCAAGGAAAGTCATACAAGGGAACATTTAATCCAGCAGCACACAGGATTGGATGGAGTAAAACCGTGCTGGGCAGAGGAAAAACAGTCAAACCTGTTGACTGGGCTTGTACTGCCCAACGAAGAGGAGCTGTCCTTTACTATTGGTGCTGAAACATTAAGCAAACTGGGACGACCGAGACGGGGCTCTACAAATAAGTTGCTTTTGTGTGTCTACGTGTTGAATTTAACATTATTTTTTCGATTAGGCTAATTTGATCCATATCGTGGGATTTCCGTTAACACATCTCACTTCTTCAGTACGGCCGGGCAGCCAATTTGTACTTCTTGAGCACAGTATTACTAAAGGGGACCGAGAGAACCGCAAAAAATGGCTTTCATGGTAAAACACGTGGTAGGGGGACAACTGAAGAACCTGACCGGGGGTTTGGGAGAGGAAAAACCCGAAGCAGAAAAGTCTGAAGCCGCGGCACAAGGAATGACCCAGGAAGAGTTTGAGCAATACCAGCAGCAGTTAGTGGAAGAAAAGTAAGAAAAAACACACGTTACTTTTACATTTGATCTTTGTCTTGCATTGTTTTAAGTATCTGAATTATACGATAGGCTACTTAACTGCCCTGTGAATGATTACTAGAGCTGTAATCTCGTCTTGCTAGTTGCTCTTTCCATCTCTGCGCCTTTTTCCAAATTTATCTTGGTCTAAGCTCGCGTGTGGACTTCCCACTAGGGTCCACCCAAAATGATGTTTTTCTCTGGTAATATTTACATACTGCATATACATATTTGTTAACACATAATAACGTAGTCCATTGGAACATTAACAGCCAGCGCTGTAAAGCATGTTTTGGAGATAATGTAAAAAAAAATTTTTTTTAAAAACAATTATTCATTAAATATATTTATATTTTCTGTAAAACCATAGTAGGCTACTATACGCATTTTTAAAAGATACATTTTATGCATTTAATCTTGATCGCAAGCGCTGTAAAACTACATGTTAAATTACATTTGTGTTGAAAGGTTACGCTGTAATAGTTGATTCCTTCATCTCTTGTGTAATTACCACAAAAGGCTTATTAAAGCTCCACGGACTTTTCATGGAGGTTTACTGTAAGCTACTTTCATGTGTCGCACAAAATAAATTATCATTAAAATTTTATGGGACCCCCATGGCCTCTCGTTTTTATCTTCTGATCCATGTTTTATCTCAATCTTGTTATTTCCTTTTTGTATAAACCTGTAGCCTACAACCCAGTGAGCACAAGCCCGAATCTAGACGGAATCTAGACGTGTAGAGGGGTGGAAATCTCGGTTGAGAGATGTTTTTTTTTTAATTACATGAACGCACTTGGTTAGCTCAAGTTAGCTCAATTTAGTTCAGGTTTTACCCGGATGAAGTCTGGCTATGGACTAGTCGGCTAGAAAACTTTCACTTTTCAACCAAATAGCCGGCTGCAGGCCTAAATTCGGTGATAACCCGACTACATTTGGCAACCTAGTCCGTTTATTCCGTCTAGATTCTGGCATGTGCTCATTGGCAAATAACAAAAATAAATAAATAAATTTGGGCTATTGATAACAAATATCCACGCATGAGTTCAACGACTTTGGTACTGAAATATGCTGACAAAGTTGGCGGTGTGTTATTATTAACCTTAAAGCTGTTGGACTCTTTAACCATAAATCAGCAGTCTAAAACGCATAAGTTCGACATTTTATATGTTATACCACCATATGACCTATCCGTAACTGCTCGGTACGTGTAGGACTTGATTTATTGCGAGTAACTGAGTGGTCAGTAGTCTCTATGTGAGGGAGTAAAGTCGAAAGCAGAAGTGTATCCAATAGGGCATACGTGCTGGTATGTATAAATCAACATTTTATAGTATGTCAACCTGTGAGTATAAATTTGGGGCTGGTTTGGCTGGGTAGCTCTACCCTTGGCTAAATATCTCAATACAGCAATGACCTTGAGCTTCATCCACATCAGAACATTGGGACTTTCATATAAGAGGTTTAACTCTCCCTCCAGCTTCTGCCTGCTACTCTGTGTTGTGTGAAAACCAAATGCAGTTGATGGATTAAATATATAGAACAAACCATATGTTAAATACAAGAGCGTCATGATCTCCTACGCAGAACTGGATTGTCAGGTATTAGGGTTTAATAAGAACCGGGGGGGCGGGGGGCAGGCATACAAGCTGGTGACAGAATACTTGCTTGTATTTAATCCAATGTGTTTGTGCATGAAAGCCCTCAGTGATCCATAGTGTTCCTCATTGCGATGGTAGATAAGAGCCACGCAGAGGAGCCAGGGGCCAGAAACAACATCTGAGAAAAGCCATCCAGGCATGCAGTAAAAGTGAGGAGTTTTGGAGTATTGGATAAAAATGAGCCCTCACCATCTTGTTCTCGAATTGGCTCCTCCCACATTATGTCTTGCATGATGTCACAGAAATGGGGAAAGTAGATGTGCGATGTAGTCTAGATTTGTGAGTTTTGGAATCTAGAAACTGTCAACTTCCCTCACTCCACCATATAAAGAGTCTGATAAAAATAAAAATAAAAAAACTACCCACAAATGAAACATATGCTACATCCCCTCTTTAGATGTAAATCTCTATGTCAGGGCTCAAGTTTTTGAAATAGTGGCTCCTGACTGCGCTCTGCTGGTCAAAGACAATAATTCAGAAAATTTGCATTAGAACTAACCTATCCAGGGTGGATTCCTGCCTTCAGCCCAATGCATACTGGGATAGGCTCCAGCACCACCTGTGACCCTGCCCAGGATAAATGGGTAGAGATAATGGATGGGTGGAAGTTAATGCATTGGAACTAAAAATGACTCCAAAATTTTTCATGGTATTATAAGTATCAGTCAATTATAAATGTAAATCTTGAAATTAAATAATAATAAATTGTAAAATTGATGGAAATAATGGTTTGATCAGTGGAACAGTGTAAGTGTAAATTTAGCTTAGGAGATGTGGTGTGTGTTAGTTTTAGCAGTGATTGTTACACTGTGTTGTCTTGGCAAAGCTGACATGCTCTGAGATGAGGATTCTGAAGGACCAGTGTTGAGTCCTGTGTGCTGTACTGTGTAACCTTTTAGCACACGCAAAAGTAATAATACGACCAATGATTGGTGAAAAACAAATACCATGGCCAATTATTGTTATTGGTCTTGCGTGTACTTAGAAGGTTTTGGACATGCTGAAGGTTTTAGTAAGGCCAAATGTATTAGGCCACTTGTAGTTTAAAAGAAACTTTAGGTAGAGAAGGATTCAGTTAATATATGCACATTTACTGAATAACAAACCAAAGAGCAAACCTTTTTTTCAATTTCTACTTACAATAACACAAAACAATTGCATAAAAGTAATCTTAGTCATGATTTTCCTCAAAATAGCCTCCTTTGACTTAATTCCAATTAAATTAATTGCCGGAAGTCTATCCAATCATTTTGAAAGTGGGAGGTAGAGAGGGTAATTAAATTTAGCGAAATCTTATCTCCAAAAACGAAGGAGTTCGGCTTAGATGTGCAGGGCCAAGTAAACACTGTGGCAAGAGGGTTATTCGCACTGAGAAATTGTGATTAAGATTTCCAGGTGCAGTGTTCAGTACACACGCAGAAGGTTCTAGCTGATGGGCAGCAATATTAACAGAAGAAGACAAATATCTTGTGTTGTCGTAGCAAGAGAAACAATCATAAAACTTCCCCACAACTACAGCAAGAACCCAATGCAACTAGAGAGAAACCAATTTCCCAGACTACAGTGAAACAGCAGCTACAGTCTGCTGGTCAAAACAAGAAGAAAACTTGTGGGCAAAGTGTCATCAACACTGGACCAAAAAGATTTGGAAAAGGCATGTGCATGTCCTTTTAGACCAGCAAATCATAGTTGACATTTCACTGTAGTTAGAGAACTGACTGCTTTGAGTTGCTTCTGTAGTTGTGGTGCACTTTTACGTTTTTATTATTTTCTCAAATACATAATGAAAAACATTAAATTGTTGTTTATTGATTAGCAGCTATGGTTACCACTGTTGCTGTCATGCTTTGTGACATTCCTAATGCTGCACAGCGGATTTATTGAGGGTTAAATCCTGCAAGTTATTAGTAGATATTGTTGACATGTAGATATTGTATATATTGATTGACAAAGGCTTTTGCCGAAAATATAAAACATTGTTGGATTATTTTCCCAGGAAGTGGGTGGAGTTCCTGCGATTATGTGTGTGTACATCCTGAAGCATTTGCTTGTTACACTAATTGTGGTGTCTTTTTTTATTATTTTTTTATCCAGGATGGAACGTGATGCCAGTTTTGCTCAGAAAAAAGCAGAACGTGCAACAATCAGAACACACTTCCGTGAGAAGTACAGGCTACCAAAAGTAAGACATGTGTTTTCTGAGACACTTCTGGCTAAATATTTGATAACATAAACAGACAATGCAAGCACTGTGGAATTTTCTAAAGTAAACTAAGAAGTGAGCATCCAGCATATTTTTAATATTACAAATGTTCAGTGAAACAGTAATTTCCTGTTGAAGGCTGCATTAGTTGTTATTCTTCTTACTTTAATGCTGTATATCTCTTCCTGTCTTCATTTGTCTTCTTTGTCCCTCCCTGTTCCTGACACTCTCAGTTTCCCTTGTGTGTGTGTGTGTGTCATTGTCTTCCCCTCATTTACAGCTTGTTGTTTTCTCCCTCAGAATGAGCTGGATGAGACCCAGATCCAGCAGGCAGGCGATGATATTGAGCTGCCCACAGAGCTGGCCAAGATGATCGCTGAGGACAACCAGGAAGAGGAGAAGAAGCAGTCCATCATCGGGCAACTGACCAACATCCAAAACGTGGATTTGGATCAGCTGAAGGACAAGGCCCAATCCACACTGGAGGACCTTAAGCAGTCTGCAGAGAAGTGCACTCTCATGTGATTCGATCACTCCAGGACAATCATACCATAGACTATCACACACACACATTCAGTTGTGTACTCATAAACAGCTTCTGTTTAGATTCCACATGAAGATGATAATTAATAAATGCATATTTACAAAACCAATATATTCCCCCTACTCATATATATATATATATATATATATATATATATATATATACACACACACACACACACACATGCCCAGATTTTGTTGAGGGGGGATTTATTGACAGATATGCACTTAGCCACTTCCCAGTTAAGATAAATTAGTATGTACACTACTGATCATTGATATTTACGCATGAACTGGTAGAATAAGTCTAACTCAGATCATCAGGGCACACAGGAACGGCTTACTACTGAGTCTGAAGGGGTCTATTACCATAAGACTAAGTATCAGTATCCTTCTAAAGAAATTATTGTGAGCCTAGTTATAAACATTAATGGAATAATTTGCAACATAAACTCATGATTGAAACTGACAAATTGATAAATAAATGTATCTTAAAAGGAAAACTCATTTCAAAAATTACTCATAATATAAATTTTTTAGTTATGTAAAATAAATGAAGAGCTAGCTTATGCACTGTTGTTGTTGACCCTCCAGGTCTTTATTCAATATCTGGTTGTAGTTTGTATTTTTATCCATGTCTCCATTGCAGTCCACAGACTACTGACTGCTCCCATGATTCTCTGTGGCTCACAGACACCTGACACTCATAAATCCCTCCTTTTTAGTGCTACCATTTTGTGCTGTCACTTTGGTATTACTTAGCTGTAATGAAGTTGTCATGTGTTGATTTTAAGAGTTTATTCTTCTGGCTGAGATTGTTTCTCATATTGCTTAAAATGTGTAAGCACACTTAAAGCGTTGGTGTTTATCCATATCATTGTAGCTTGTTCATACAGAGTTCAGTAAAAACAGCGATTTTGGATGCAACAGAAGGACACATATGTCACAGCCGTCAAGGTAACCGTCTGTAAATTTGTAAATACTGTTGTTTGTGTATTCATTCTCTGACAGAAGACAGGACTGCGGCTTACAAAAAAATTTCTCTTTTCCAATCATGATTTCCCAGAGGAAAGTATCTCTTTTTATCATTTGTTCATTGTTGTGCGGGTATCCTTTTGTGATTTTGGCGACACCAAATATTTGATGGACTGATTAAAAAGCATTAAATGAGTTTGAAAATATTGCACTCTGGTTATTATTAAAACATTATTTGAACACAAGGGGGGGCCATAAATACGTTTTATAAAGCGTCGCTCTGAAGTTCTTGTCCCCTTCACTTCTGAATGGTGGTGTCAAAAGACTCCATAACTGAGGAGGAGAGAGAGAGCGCACGCACGCGCGCGCGCGACTAAAAGCATCGCAACAAGATTCGAGATAAACAATTTTCTAACATTAATTATTAAGCATTATGTAGGCTATACAAACTTTTTGTAATACTTCTATTGAGACTTTTGTGTTTAATATGCCGAGTTTAAACATTTGGTGGTCACGTTGTTTATATTTAAATGTAGCCTACACTTTGATATGGCAGAAAAATAAACATTTCTACAGTTATGTTTTTTTTTTTTTTTGTTTTTTTTTTATATCAGCATTGCTGCTGTTGACACAGACAGTCGTATGTACCGTATTATTATTCTATTCCCTCAATAGTTCAGCTCAGTCGGTGACATTCGCCCAGCAATCTGGCTCTGTACGAACGTGGGTCCGTTTTCCCAGAAGGAAGTCTAAAACTTTGTTTTGTAAAATAGCCAAAGGGCCTGGGTGTTGCTGTGGCTTTTTCATCGCTTTCAGAAAAAAATAAAGCTAGTTTCCATCTCAATGGCAGGGAGGCCTGTCTCTATTGGCAGTTTTCAAGTGTAGTGTGAAAGGAGAGAGCTGTAAAATATATTGATGCTGAAACCCTTCTCTATTGACAGGCTGCAAGGCGTGAACAATCTTCGGGCCTGGAAAGACACTGGGCCAGTGCATGGCCAATCAGACACAAAAGGGTGAAACGGGCCAGAAAATACTATTCTCTTCCATTCAATCCTATCAATCAGAGTTTTAAAACCCACCAGAATGAAGCGAGTGAGAGAGGGAAAGAGTAAGCAGAGGAATTGGGGGGTGGCACGGCCGTTTTTGTATTTAAAAAGTATTCTTAACAATTATTTAACGATAAGAAGTTGTTCCTATGGTTTTTCTCATCGGTTTAATGTTAAATAGAAACAGATTTGTTTTCCCGAGCTTTAATTTAGAGCGGTGAGTTTCAGATGTGAGCTTCTAGCTGTGGAATGCTTTCTGCCGTCTGCTTCGGGGCTCACGTTCTCCTAACCCCCACCCCCTTCCTCACTCGCCAAGCTTTTTTAATCAACTGAAGGAGGAGAAAGTTGTGGGAGACCACACAGGTTGCGAGTTTCATAAAATTTATAAACATTTTATCCTGTATGTGACGTGCAGATTGCCAAAACTGGAGTTGCTATGGAAATGAATCCCATGGCTGACTCCTCAATGACGGCCAATCGTTGAGCAGGACTGTAAATGAGAGAGAAAGAGGGAGGGGGGGCTTTGCCTTTTCTGTTTTCAGAGTAGAGGGGTTATAGGGGAAAGCTAAACGAAGCGTGAAGCGTAACAGGGAGAGGGACAAAGACACAGGTAGCGGGAGAAACGGCGACAGTGAAGGGAGGAGGAGAGAGTGAAAAAGGAGGGAGAGAAGAAAAAACAGAAGGGAGAGATGGACGTGTACTGGTGAGAAAGTGCACAATTTGTATCCCATAAAACCGAAACAAATCTATGTTTTCTACTCATGACAGGACTCAGGGACGTGGACAATACTGGATAGAGGGAGGTTAAGTTCGGATTTATTTTCTTTCTGTCTTTTTGTCAAGCGGAATTTTGATACTTCTTTCATTTTGGGGTGTATTCATAGTCCAGGAAAGCTGTGGAAATCCTGTATATCTTAAGTGAAATTCTTCAGTTGCTGGCTAAAGTGTTACCTTCCCCCATAGAGCAACAGGCTGTTCTGTGATTCTAATCTGTCAAGCTGACCATAGGGGCGGGAGGAATGAGTCCGTCTGGACTTCGTGCAAGTAAGCTTTCTTTTTTCTGGTCTTTTTTAAAAACATGAAGACACTATGCTGTCCAACCCGTACTTCTGGATGCGTGTTCTCTTAGGATTTCTAAAATAAACGTTCGCTGTTAAGTGGAGAAACAGGAGCGCATCCGTGAACTGGAGACTACGCTTTAAGCATGAAGACTTGGTGTAGCGCTCTGGCTCTACTGGGCTGGGTACTTGTGGCGCTGGATGCCCAATATGTCTGCTGGCAAGCCCTGCTTAGATGTCAACAGGAGAAAGACTGTGAATTGGCCTATAACCAGTATCTGGTTGCATGCGAAGATAATATCCGAGGGAGCAGGCGACAGTGCCCCAGCCATTGCATCAGCGCCTTAGTGAAACTGAACCAGACGCACAGTGGACCGGACCTAGAGACATGTGACTGCGCCCAGGATTCACAATGTAGGAGGGCAAAACGGGCGATCGAGCCGTGTATTCCTCGAAGGCATCCAGGGGACGCAGCTGGGATAGGGTGCACAGAGGCACGCCAACGCTGTGAGGAGGACCCTGGCTGCCACTCCACTCTGACAGCCTACCTGTCCAACTGTGGGCAGCTTTTCAACGGCAGAAAATGCACTGCAAAGTGCAAGACCACAATTCAGCAAATGCTGTTCATCCCCAACGGTATGCTGCTTAATCGCTGCGTGTGTGACGGCATGGAGCGACCCTTTTGCGAAGTGGTGAAGGAGAACATGGGGAAACTATGCTCTATCGGGGATCACGGGGTCTCTACGGCCTATGGGGACATGGACGACATGTATGAGGATGAGGACTACGAACTGAAAGCAGATAGAGAAGACTTTCATCCGGACACAGGAGTTTTTTCCTCCAGCCCATCCAAGTATTCTGTTAATATTGCCTTGTTAAATGGTGTGTTGCTGCTGACATGGTGTTGGACAAGAACATTCTAGGGGCACACATAGGCTATAAAATACATTGACTTGCTTCTTTTATTTGTTCATGAATCGTGCAGGACACCTTGCGCAGCACTGCTTATATTCACCTAATTGACCCTTGGAGACGGTGATGGACTTGTGAAAATGTAATTCCAAGGACACGGGGATAGGTTTACAGCAAAGAGACAAGACTTCCGATAATATTGCGAAGAATGCATACGTTTTGCTCATGAAAAGATATTTGGCTATCAGACGAGTGTGCCTTTCGGTTTATTTCATTCGTGACTGAAACTGAAAAGTATACTGTTGTATTCACTTATAAGATCAACTCCAAATCACACTCGAGGAACCCGGTTGTAGAGTCTGTTATAGGCCGAATGGTACTTACGCTGTAACAAAATGCTTAAGGGGCTGATTATTTGGTGGGAAGTGAACCAAACATATATGTTTATTGCAACACGGAAAAAGTGGATTCGTTTACTTTTCTCCGTCTCTCCCCCTTTCCTTTCCTCTTTGTTTTGTTTCGGTGGCCCTTGAAGTGTGTGGCTTTATTAAGACTTTAGATAAACATTGGAGCGTTTTCATTTGTGTTTACTCTCCTCTCTGCACTCCAGCGCTTGGGCATTGAAGCCATCACACTTCAAATATTTGTGGTGAACCACGAGAGAACAGACGAGGTTCTGGGATCAAGTAGTTAAATTAACTGAAGTGCCTCTCCGGTAGCCCCCACCCATTTCACTCTTAGTCTCTTCTTGTTTTATTGAAAACTCTACCATTGACCCACCTCCCCACTCACCACCACCTCCACCCTCCCCCTCTCTCTATCACACTGTCACACACACTCACTCACTGACTAGTTCTACTTTGCTGAGTGGGCTTCGAGTAAAGTGGGGGATCACCGTTCGTTACTATAGTTTGACATTTGTGTTTGCTAGTGAAATTAACACTGATGGGCCACGGCTGCTATAACTAAAGCAGGACTGTACCGAAATGTTTAATCATATCGTTTCGTTCAAAAAACGTTTTCTGAAGTGAAATGGTTGAAATTAATTTTGCATTGATCCCTCGAACACTTGAAATGTATGAAAGTTAAAAAAATATATATTTATAGGCTAATTGGGTTATTGCTCATTTCAGTTGCGATTTGTTTGTGTTTATAGAATAAAACATTTAAGGTTTTTAATGTTTAAGATAAGGATATTGAAGAACAGCATTTGCCTGCAAAAATATATTCCCATATGCAACAGCAACCAACATTTATACATGATATACTGCGTATTTTGTTTTTGTAAATGCCGTTGGATATTTTTTTTTTACCTGGCGAAAGTAAACTGGTATCTTATGTTAATTGATGTATTAAATGGGTGTATGTGTATGTAAATGAGTTATTATTCCTTGTATTAACATACAATGTTTTGTAAAAGTGTAAATGTGTAACTTCATCAACAAAATATTTTCTGTACAGAAATAGATATTTATGTCTCCGAAAGGATTACCGAATCAAGTAAATGTCTCCGAAAGAAATACTGAATAAAGTAATAAAGAGGGAACATTTAATGAAATGTGCGATCCGTTTAATTGAAAAAGCACTGCAGCAGTAGCTAACTGTAATTTCTTCTGTCAAGTTTTATAACATGGGTGACAGACGGACCGCAGCGCTGTTAATGAGTTTGCTGAGGTAATCTGTCTTTCAGTTGACACCGCATCCAGGTCTCTGAAACCAAGTCTGCGCCACAGGTAGGCAAATACGCGGAAGAGGCACAACTCTTTAAAAAAAAATCCTTACAAGTGGCCATTTGCATTTCAGTGTGTAAGATGAATTGTATAGAACAAAATCTGCCCTCCACAGGATGCTTAAGAATGCTTAAGTTTCTTTTTCAGCTGCAAATACACCCCTCCCCCCACATGCTTTAATGGAGGGGAAACCTATGACATGGAGAGGAAAAGGCCAAATTGGGAATATTGATGTCAGGCATGTGTGAATTTGCTCTTAAAACCAAAATCTTTTTGCGGTGTTTTGACTCCTCTCCATTATTTTTATTGTCATGTCTTTTCTTGGACAAGAACAGGTCTGCCATTTTTGTTTGTTATTCCTGTAGGACTCTCTTTTGGACAAGGTCCAAGATTGTGCGTTAGCCTTGACGTACAATAGACGTGTTATAAAGTACTTTTATTTATCAAGGTATTTGGTACTTGCTTACTGATGGATACAATATTTAGTGCTGAAGTTCTACAATAATGAAACTGTTCTTCTGGTTCTGTGTTACTGAGATTTATATAATCCTTGGTATAATTTAACTTTTAAGTGATGTGTCTGGTCTTATATCAATGACAAGAAAAGGGTTCCATTCATCGCAGCTCACATATAGGTTTGATGATATGCTATTATCAAAAATAAAGGGTAATAAGTCTCAGTTTTATCACAAACCAGAAAGGGTAACATGTTATAAAGCATAATATCTTATGACTAGCTTGGGAGACAAGCACATCTTAATATTTTGATTAACATCTCAATATACCAAGGCTATGGAGTGTGCATATAAGAGCAGGATAAGTGGAGTGGGTATATGGTGTGTGTGTGTGTGTGTGGTTCACTCTAGCAGAGGAAAGCCCTTCTCATTTATGTACCTCCAACTCCCAGCATGCCTCGCATTCTACTCTTCTACCGTCACCCCCCTCCTTGAGAAAAATGGCTGCCCAGAGACCCTCCACTCAGTTTCTGGGAACACAGTCAAAATAAACATTAGCAGAGGAGCCTGCAGTGGGTGGACAAGGGAAGGGGTTCACAGAGACGACAGTGTGCTGTTGCCTGTTTTCTAAAATGTGTTTTTACCGAATGTCTGAAACAAACCCTAGTTTTCCCCTCTTGTGACTGCTTGTTAACCTGGGAAAGGGAGACGGTTGGCTTTGTCTCCCATCAGGACAATGTCCTATTCATGATTGCAGTCCCCCCAGGGTGAATGGTTAGTGTGTGTGCGTGTGTGTGGGGAGAGGACTCATGGCTCCTTGAGGATTAACCCCCCCCCCTACCCCCACACAACCCTTTTTTAACTCGACTGTTCTCAGTCCGACTCTACCTCTCTCTCATTAACTGTATCAACAGACCCAGAGGGGGAAAAGCTGGGAGTGTGGGGGGGTGTGCAAGAGCACTTGATGGGATTGAGTGAAATGGAGGCTAATTAAAACCACAAAGGCAGAGCAGGTTTGGGGGGATTTGCATAGTGGTGCTCTATATATGTCCTGTTTTATGTTCTAGCCCTTCTTTGGAGCACCTGAGTGAGCTCCCTGCCTGAATGGTCTCCGGGACAGATGTAAAGGATTGTGATATATTCTCCTCATTGTCCTGGGATAGTCAACTAACCGTTTTTCAAGTACCCCTAGCTTCTCAATCTGCCAGGGAAAGGACTGTTCCTTCTAAAAGTGAGCCACCAAACCCCATACTATAGAGCCCAATAAACTATTTTATCCCTGCATCCCTGCACACTCCACCCCCTACCCCAAGACCCAAGCAGTTGTACACAAGCCTAAGATCTCCATGCGCAGTGCCAAGCTCTGGCCGGGGTGGTGTGAAGCACACCGCCATTGGACTCTGGAGCAGTGGACATGTGTTCTCTGGAGTGATGAATCATGCTTCACTATCTGGCAGTCTGACGGATGAATCTGGGTTTGGCGGAATGCGTAGTGCCAACTGTACTGGCCTGAATAGTGCCAACTGTAAAGTTTAGTGGATAGTAATAGTGGTCTGGGGCTGTTTTTCATCATTTGGGCTAGGACCCTTAGTTCCAGTGAAGGGAAATCTTAATGCTACAGCATACAATGACATTCTAGAAAATTGTACACTTCCAACTTTTTGGCAATAGCATGGGGAATGCCCATTACTGTTTCAGCATGTCAATGCCCCTGTGCAGAAAGCAAGGTCCATAAAGAAATGGTTTGCTGAGTTTGGTGGGGAAGAACTTGACTGGCCTGCGCAGAGCCCTGACCTCTACACCATAAAACACCTTTGGTATGAATTGGAACAACTACTGTGAACCAGGCCTTATGCCCAGCATCAGTGCCCAACCTCACTAATGCTCTTGTGGCTGAATCCCCGCAGCCATGTTCCAAAATTTACGAAAAGACTTCCCACAAGAGTGGAGGTGGTTTCAATGACAAAAGGGGTCTAACTCCATATTAATGCCCATAAATTTGGAATGAGAAGTTCAACAAATACATGTAGGTTAGATGTTCAGGTGTGTCCACATACTTTTGTAAATGTAGTGTAAGTAATATTAGAGATCTGTTTATTGTTCATTACTTCGGCAGTTTTGCGGATAAGATAAAATTCTGTATCTACCATCTACAAATCAGATTTAATTAAATACACAATGCAAATTGTGTCATGAACCATATTATTTTTGGATGTGTTCCATTTGGTTTGCCGCTGAAGATTAGATCTGAATTGTTACTGTAATTGCAGCATTGTATGTTGTTTTGTGAGTGGATTCATGCAGCTGATTTGCTGCTGATAAGAAGAACCATCATTGTCATAACTATCATAATTATCCTTGCACTAATTCCCTAATAACTTGGAGGATGTGGTGCTGGGATCAACAAGCTATCTCCATAAAAAACTAAGATGTCCTCTGAGAGTGGCCTGAAGTTGCAAATGACCGCTGTGAAGCGTTGGCATTGTCAAAGCTCACCGGCATTCCATTTTCACTCTGCGTCAGCTGGCCCTCATCAAATAAGAATAAAGAATAAATGAGTCAACCAAAAGGCACACTTTCCTTGTGGAAGTGAAGCTCCTCTCTGTGTGGTTGCGTTTGGGCTTCCTGAGTGGAGAATGTGGTGAGGGTGCGGTAAGTCTACAGTGCTGGGAGTTTATGTGTGTTCAGGGAGCTGACAAAGGTGAGACCCACAGGATCACTTTCAAAACATTTCCAACATCAATGAAGGCAGCTTCCTTCCCATTTCGATATTGAAGCAGCTTTTTCTCATTTGAAACTGTTCTGTGTGTTACAGGGGCTGGAGAGCTGAAATTATGGCATAAGTAATCTACTGAAGTGCTACGTGGTGCCACATGAATGAAGACTGAGAAAAACTGTCACGTCTGAACAGCAGTCATATGGACTGTAAGAAGTGGAAACTCTGCTCTGTGTGCAGCAATGAAGGAGGTACAATAAGCATAGTTTTCCGAATACAAACCTGTGAAGTCCAGTGGAACATGGCTGTGGGTCTTAGTGTAACTGCCAAAAGTTCCTCCAATAACAAAATGTCTGCGTTGATAGGCCATTGCTTGAATGTGTGCAGAGAATATTTCTAATATAGGGGCTATTATGAATTCACTGGTTTGATTGTTTTTGATTATTATAAATTATTGGTTTACTTGTATGTTGTTAAGCACACTAATGCACACTAACACCCACTGCACCGCCGTGCCACCTCTGTCCAGGTTTTTTTTTAGCAAAATATCCAACACTATAGACCTGTAGCATGCTATGCTTGTTCTGTAAGTAGGTTAACCATGGAATCGGAAATATGAACTATGCAGGAGTAGCTCTTCACCAATTACCAAATCACCAATTACAATGTGCTAATTGTTTATTAGCACATCAGGATCAGTGCTTTCCTCACTCTGACCACTTTGGTGGCAGGGTACCTGACACTCATTAGAATGCCATCTTTTTTCTTATTTCGTGACAGTCCAGCGTGTTGTGATTGCTTTGTTAAACAGTCTGCATGTTAAACAGTCTCCATCAAAGATGCACTGGCTGATATGCACTTGATATAGCTTTAAAAATATTTTAGAAATTAGATTTGTAATTCAATTAAATGTAAAACTAAACCTTTTTCAATTGTCCAAATTTTGTAATGCTGACAATTGGAAAAAGGCTTTGGCCACAATTGAGTAAAAGGCTTTTGCCACATGAATTGGCTGGGTGTGCTACAATTCCAAGTTGATGGAAATTAAAGTCATCGCCTGTGTCTTGCTGGCCCAGCCCAGCTAATGTGGTGCAATGCATGGCTAATGCAAACAAGGCAGGAAACCTCCATCACAACGAGACCACGCAGACGCTTCCCTGCCCACCCGAGAGCGCGAGAGGAGAGGGGCGGGGGCTCGGTGCCCACTGCACAGACGGCCTCATGCCCTTACACTTAGGGCAGCGGAGGGAGGCCGTAATCCCCAGTGGGTGTTGTTGAAAGGAAATGGGGATCATTAGGAGACCGTCAGCTTGCCTCTGTATAAACATGGTCGGCTCAGATGCTGTTTTGACAGGGGCCGTTGTCATACTTGCACGGGCGAAGAGGACGGAGAGCAGCCGCGGAGTCTGTGCAAACAGCACGCGGACGGACGCTTCGCTGCTAAAACTGTGCGCTGCTGGACGCTAAGCATGACAGCGCCTCATTACGAGTGCACGAGTGGGGCTAGCCTTTGTTGCGGTTAAAGATATGCAGCTGGAGTGATGTAGATCACTACACACAACCTTTGCTTACAGAAGCAAACAAGAGCTAGTTTCACTCAAATTTGAGCATTTCATAGTCTCTATGTGAATATTAAACACTGACCTGAGCACATGCAGCTTGGTAAAGTGAGTGTACTGCATGTAACTGTCAGTCTATCAGTCAAAATCTAGACCTTGGTGCTGGCCGACTGGACAGTCAAGTACATGGGTCCTTTCTAGCATCAATCTATTATTAGATCTGAACTGTCTGTTACGGATATGATTAGATACGTAAATAAACACAGAACTAGACAGATTTTGTCGTTTAAACAGACAGCCAGACTGATAAATTGATGTCCACCTCACTTCAACTTGAATATATTTTTTGCAATTAGCTACAGCAAGCTTTAAGGTTCATCAAATATAACGAATCACACATTGGAGGTGTGAACACTGAGACCGTTTGTTTTATCAGTAGTTCAGTATTTTATCAAATGGACAACATCAAAAGCAACAGTGAACTGTATCCATAGAGAAGCTTCACTGGCTGGTTGACACAAAGCATATAATCTGTTATAATTGACCTTTGATCTTTGATCTCTGATCATCTTGCGTTTGTGTCAATGCATTAAGACTGAAAGAGTGTGGTCATGAACTGGATCCCCCTCAGAAGAGTTTTCACCAAGATCTGGTCTGAGCTCTTGGCTCGGAGGCTGCTGTGGCTTGAGGTTGTGATTCCAATGAGCCAGCAGTGCATGAGTAATGAGGCCAGTGAGCCAGCAGTGTGCTGGAACTGCAGGGCAGTGTGTGAGGTGGTGAGAGATCTGCCATGTCATTGGCTGCAGCAATGGAGAAACAGGAAGGAGAGCATAGAGAGGGATTTCTGTATTTTAACATCAGCTGCTGGCCTAACCCCAAACAATATCTAATCCTTTCCTTGTCCCAGACCACCAAGAACTTCAGCAACACACAGCATGACCCTGTATGTACCCAGCAGACTGATGTTGCTCCTTCTTATGCTGAACATTCCACTTAATCAGAATCCAATGATTTGTTATTATTATTATTTTTTTTTTTATTTATTTTACTTTTTGCATGTAATTTGTGTGTGTCTTCACACACTTTGAATTTGACCCAGTGGGGTGCAGATCATCTTTTGTGTGATTGGTTCAGAAAGATCCCAGTTACCAGCACAGCTGTCTGGCTTCTCAGCCGGGCTGCACACAGGGGAGGGCTGTCTCTGCTTCACTGCTCAAAGGCTTGTGTCCTCCCCTCCCCCCTTGTCCCGCACTCCTTCCATACTTCCCACATAATGGCCTGCACCCCACCCCCACAGCTCCCCTACCCGCCACGCTCCCTCCCCTTTCCCTCCCCCTCACCCTGTCCCTGACCCAGGTGTTAGGCTAAAGGCAGCTGAAGTAGTTTATGAGTGCGGAGGGGGCTGCAACTCTAAGTGTTTTCTGATGTGGGGGCAGGGCTGCTGGGGGCCGGGGTACGGGGGTGAAGGACGTGGATTCACTTTCCGAAGGTGAAGTTTATGGGATGGCTGCACAGCTGGAGATCGGCCTGCCCCGTCCCTTCCGCCCGAGCGGTGCGCAGAGTGGCCCAAATCAGAGGAGACATCAAAGAGCGGCCCGCTCCTGTGGTGAGAACAGAATGGTAAAAGTGAGGCTCGTATATTATTATTATTTTTTTTTTACAAAGAAGAGAAAAAAATTCTAAGCGAGGAGGAATACTCATGAAACTTTAGACTGAAACTACAGTCATGCGCTTAACCTCTGAGAAGGCCACTGACAGGCACTACTGCTCAAGTGCATTCCCAGAAGAGCTGCTTCCAGCGTGTGCCATATTCAAACACACAAGCTGGCCTCTATGGTGCCATTTCTCCTCATTATCTGTCCTTCTGTTGTTTCCCGATAGTGCAAAGATAGGCCCCAGTGTGTAAATGAGTGTGAGGGAGGGTATACATGCGACTGCCTCCGCAGATACACACAGAATCTACAGTGCAGGATCCATGGCTGTACAGATGAACCATCAGGCTGTACACAGAATGCAGGTAAACTATAACTCAAATCACTGAGATAATCACCAAAACTCATAATTATGCACCTGAATTTTCACACAGAACCTATTGAACTCACAGAAACATAACCATGGGGCTGACTCTGGTCGAAGCTGAAATGGTAAAGATAGACCAAATGTATTGAGGTATTAATGGAAAGATGCTGGGGTCAGTCGAGCTAGTCCGCTGCCCTTGGGGAGTGTGGGGAGAGTGTGTGAGGTCACCTCTGGAGACTGCAGAGCTGATTCATTGCCTACACATGGAGGCCAGCTTTGGCGGCTGAGAACTCAGCTCCTGACCCACACATGGTTCAGATCTGCAAGACTTCTGAGTGCAGCGTTAGATTATTGCAGCGGCATCTGAATTTATTTAGGCCCCCGTAAAACTTCAAATGAGGGGGCTTCAGATCCCACGTCTTTAATCTTTCCTTTGTGTTGCTATGGAGGCTTCAGCTTGGAAGGTTCAATTAATTATCCACATAAATACAAAGAACAATAAATATTTTGGGAACGTCAATAAAATCAAGTAATGTTAACTAATCTAAAGCACATTTTAGCTCATATGTAACACATTTAAGTAAAGGATTAGATCGTCTAAGTGTATCTGATTGATAAGAACTCAATGATATGTTTTATATAACTACACTTGGTGACATCAGGGATGAAGACAGAAGAAGCATAGATACGTCATTGCGCCTCCACTCTTTCTTATACTTACACAACAGAAATAATACTGTTAGAGGTAGAGTGGAGTTAAATGAGACATGTTTTAACTTCACTTCCATATAGCTGTGCTCAGGGGGCATATTTCAGACTCAGGAAGTGACTGAGCTGAGGCCGCTCCATAGAAGCCCAGAAAAGTCAGTTTGTCTTGGAGAGGAGGGCAGGAAACTCTGCGTTCCAGCAGCAAAGCATCCTGGGAGTTTAATCAGGCAAAGGCCAAGCACAAGACAGAAATGGATCTGCTTTGATCTTGCTGACGTGCCATGGCAGAAATCTCCCTACCTCAGTCTGAGAAGGGGAGCAGGGAGTATTCAAGCCCTGCACTAATATAAAGACAATAGTTGTCTCATTTTTTTCCCTAAATGTGTAATAACATTAAAATATGATCTGATGGTTCTGAATGGGAACCAGATGGCAGAGTCTGAGTACCACACACAGGCACTGGCATCGGACTCCTCTAGAGCTCAAACCCACATCTGGCTTCAAATCCCGTCTCCCCATTAGGACTGTCTCCCAGATGAGATCATGTGGAGCCGATGCTAATAAACGCCAGCCCACAAGAGGGGCGAGGAGGGGGGAGGGGGAGGGGGGGGGCTCCCTCATCCTCTCTCTCTTTCACGCCTTAGAAAGAGAAATAGAGGGGTAGAAGTGAAGGGAGACCGCTGCTGTGTTTCCAGACTATATCAACATCTCAAACAACTGCACATTCCCTTCCACAGCTTCCACCAATAACAGCTAACTACAGAAAAAAAGTTCAGTTAGTCGCTAACATGGTGCCCATTTTCCTCAGGGGGGCCGAAGTTGTGTCAGTGAGTTGTTTCCACACAAGTGCATGCTACAAGTGCCCTTGTGTGCAAAGTGTACATTTCCGATGTATAGACTGGCAGTCGCTGCTTCAGCAGATGGGCTAACTGGGAATGACATAAGCGGAGTTGTGTTCCCCGAGGACAGCCAATCAGCGCAGGATATGAGCCAGCAGCGGAGTGAGGTGCGGTACAGGTGCACACATCATATGCTGCTGGTGAGAGCGGGGACGTTCTGGGTGTCTGGGCAACAGGTTGCCTAGACTTCATTGGTGCGAATGTAAATACTCAGTACTCCATTCCATGTTCCATTCTCCATTCCTGAAACCAAAGCAGGATGAAACATTTGGAGAGGGGGGAAAGAAAGCAGTAGATGTGTAGCAAGAGTGTCATGAACACACACACACACACACACACACACACACAAGTACACGTGAACACAGGTGCATGTGTCATGCACATACACATGAAAATTTCTATAAATATACATTCAAAGTTTGACAAAAGATATACCATTTCATAGATTCACAAGGGCAGAAAAGAAGTTAAACAGTGTAAGGATGTACTATGGCCAAGACCAATTGAGTCTCATGGGTTTGGTCACCCACATCCAGGCCCCAGGGCATCTATACCCTCTGTGGACAAATACAGAATACAGAATTTCCATCAAACAGTCAAATTTCACCCTTGGTGGGGTCTCAGCCAAATGATTACTGATTACTAATCACTGAATTCAAAGGAACTTTCAAATTCAGTGGGTAACTTACTTCTAAATTTAGTAAAATTGGTGGCCTCTATTCCTAAAAGTAGGAATAGAGGCCACACAGTAAAAAATGCATTATGCACTCATTTGCAGAATCTCAAATTCAACATAAGCCCATATTCTGTTAAAGAAAATGACACTACGTTATTCTTGGGATTGTTGTTATAACACATGCACAGAGGCCAAGACAAACCAGACTGGTATAGAATGGTATACTCTAGGGCTGGGACCCTGTTCCTTTTCCCTGTCCCTTCCAGCAGCTGCAGCCCAGCCACACCTGGTCTGTCTGTCTCTCTTCCTGCCTGGCTTAATGGGGGGAGCAGATTCCCAGACAGAGCGAGCAGCAGCTGCATGTCTCTGAGGGACCCTGCTCTCAACCATCAGCAGGCGGAACTGTTACCCTCATTTACCCCTCAAACTCCTCACTGAGAGATGACACTGTGAGTCTTCTCCCTCACATGGCAGACCTGGACACACAGCGTGGACCATTATTTATAACAATAATAATAATAATAATAATAATAATAATAATAATAATAATAATAATGACGCTATAGCTGTGTTTGTAAAGGGTGCCATCTCCTGGCACCAGGTTGTAAGTGCAAGAAGCAACAATTTAATGGAGAAAGGTTCTTGGATTCTTTAACTACAGTAACTATTTATTTTTTTAGAGATATTATTCAGTATAATAATTTACACCACATATTAAATCACAATTACAAGCATATTTTTATTATTGTAATTGCAATTTGTTTTACAATTCCTGCATTGTGGGAATGAGTCTTTTACATTAAGGCTAATTGAAGGAATTCTTAGGGATATATTGTCACATTGCCATACTGTTCTGGACTCAAAACATCTGAGGTCTATAGCAGCTACTATGTGCCTGATGCGTATGCTTAGTCCAAATGCTGCCCAAACTGACTCAACCAC
Organism: Anguilla rostrata; assembly: GCF_018555375.3. NCBI lineage: Eukaryota > Metazoa > Chordata > Actinopteri > Anguilliformes > Anguillidae > Anguilla > Anguilla rostrata. Next base: position 26,558,045 of record NC_057948.1, read on the forward strand.
CTCTCTCTGTTTGAGATGACTCAGCATGTGGTGTCTGATTCCTCAACAAACAAAAAAAAAAAGGATATTACTCCAAATTTAACGCTCACTCTGGCTTAATATAGTTAGAGAAGATAATATGGAGTTTAATGTGTTTTGCTGTAACATTAGAATAATTCACAATCTTTGTGGCATTTTGCGTATTTCTGATGCTCTGTGTTTGGTGCACAGTGACAGAGGATAACTGTGTGCCTGACACATGCACTTTCACTTTATTATTTTTGCTTTGCACACTTCAGTGGTGTTACATTCCTCTGTATTACCCAGTCCTTTGTTTTTTTAATGAATGTTTCAAATATTTAATCCATTCTGTGTGTAATTTATGCTCTGTCTAGGAAAACCCTCTGCACTGTTACCTCAAATTGACACTGCAATTTTATTTTACGTATTTTACGGCTTGAAATAATTTGTAGCACCGCTCATTTTTGTCAAAATTCATAAATGTGAAAATACATTTATTTTCCCTTTCATTGAAAAAAAGGGTCTGCCCTTTGAGTACTGATTTTAATCGAAACTATTCACTGACGCCCCCTGGTGATCAAACGAGGTTGATCGGATACACTAGTATACAGTTTTCTTATTATCAGGGATGTATTGTTGTATATGTATTGTTAATACATTACACATTAAATTTTTTATTTTTATCTTATTTATTTTTTATTACTTTTTTATTTTCTAAACGCAGCCTAAATTTACATTAATTAGTCATAACCACCAATAAACGGTTGGTAAGTTATTTCGGTGCGGTCCCTTTAAAGGGGGAAGTAGGCGGAGTTTGGACTAACCAAGGTTTGAGGAAGTCAAAATTGTGCAGAGCAAGCTTCGGGATGGGAAGGGATTTTTAGTTTCGGGGATCTGAGAAAGCTGCATTTATCATGAGAGCTTGCGGGATCACGATTCTTTTGTTTATAGATTCTTGTCTACAATCTGTAAACGGTAGGAGGAGTCTACTTATGTAAAAATTAAATTAATTTGGCGTTCTCCTGATCGGCCCATTGTCTGTAAGTTAGCCAGAGGACATCTTTGTCAATGCTAGCGAGCTAGCCAACTACTTCGAACCGTACCAGAATCATCAAACAAACACAGTAGCGTCCGTGATCAGATCAGCCTGACACGGTTTGCATGCCACAATGGCTTATAGATTACCGTACCCAAAAGATAGCTAGCTGTAAGACAGTATACTTTTACAATCTAGAAATTCACCCGTAAACGATTTATCGATATGTTTGCTACGCAACCTTCGTTTGTTTAAGTTAAGTTGGCTAGCAGTGTAGGCGCCGGATTTGTCTTTTGTATATGGCAGATAATGTCTAAGAGCAACATGTATTACTGTTTACCAAGCAAGTAACGTTTGTGACTACGAATACTACTGCATTTCTAATGGATAGTGTGTAACTCCCAAAACGAAATCATCTGGCTTCCATGTATTTGCACGTGTAAAATTACAAAGTTAAAAAAAAAATAGGTCATGGCGCTTGTAAACTAGCTAACTGTAAGCTAAACCCTGGCTATAGTCAGGACCTTTGTACTAACCTCACTTTGTATATCACGTGTTTTAGGGTACCTGAGTTCCCCCCATCTAGGCCAGGAACCCCCGTACAGCCGAGATGCACAGCAGAGTCCGGTTATTACAAGCCCTGTGGCCGCAGCTCCCACTCCAGGTAACAGTTCTTTTAAAGTAATGATGAATATGATGGCGAATAACAATGAAGCATCTGTTAAAATGTAATTTATATACATCTTACAGTTAAATTGTTTGTCTATGCAGTGTCTCCAACAGATTTGGCCGGCTACGCTCACAAGTGTCCGAGTGGAGGCCTGTGTTCCAAGCTACCTGCTGTCTGCATCACTTGCATTGAACGTTACAACTGCTCGTATGGCAAGCCTGCCTCCTTTTCCTGCAAGACCCACGAGGGTGTCCACTGCCTTGTGAGTCTGCAAAGCAGCATTGTCTTTGTTAGTGGCGGCTGTCAGCAGGAGGATGGAGAGTACATTTTTGGGCACCTGCATAATTTTCAGTGTTCACTGTATTTCACACGAGAGAGTGCTTAATAATAGGTGGCAGAACGGGTGGGTGTTTCTTGGTACGCAGCATCTCTGTGTTCTGTGCTTTTAGGGGCCTTCAGGACAACAGTTGACCAACTTCTCTCTCACAATGACCTGCCAGTTCTGCTGGCAGCTGGACCCTTCAAAGTACCAGTGCTCCAACTCTACCAGCTGTATGACAGTGGCCTGTCCTCGCAAACGCTACAATGCCAACTGTACTGTGCTGGACCACGTGCACTGTTTGGGTGAGCACCTGCCACACTATGTGATGAACTGGAAAACAAACAATATGTATGTTATGTATATTATTGCTCTATACTGTTATAGTATATCTTAAATTATTTAGATATTTGTAAGCTACTTCTTAATTCTACGCACTGCCAGAAGTTTTACATTTGATTTTAAGGCAGCTGGTGTAATTTGTGTTCAGGCTGACATTAAATTATGGGCTTTTAGCAGGCGCATTAGCAGTGCGACTTAACATTTTCAGTATGCATTTATACGGCTGGATATATTACTAAAGCAATTCAGGTTAAGCAGATTTCAGGTTGCTCAGGGGTACAATGGCAGTATCCTACCTGGGAATCAAGCGTGGAACCTTTAGGTTACAAGCTCACTCCTCTAACTATTACACCACATTGCCACCGTAGAGCTGACTGCCACTGTTGCAACTCAGTGAGGATGTGTTTTATTTTTAAATGAATAAAGTGGTTGTGATATGGTACTGCACAGATGTATCTCTTTTTTGTTTATTTACAGGGAACCGAACTTTCCCAAAACGTCTGTACTGCAACTGGACCGGAGGGTACAAGTGGTCAACAGCCTTGGCCCTCAGGTACCTTTCTCTCATAGTGCAGAACACCTGTTAGCACTGATTATTGTGGTCATGAGGACCGAGGCTAACCGTGTGTGTGTCTGTTTGTCTGCAGCATTACACTGGGTGGGTTTGGAGCCGACAGGTTCTATCTTGGCCAGTGGCGAGAAGGCCTCGGGAAGCTCTTCAGCTTTGGAGGGTTGGGCATCTGGACGCTGATCGATGTGCTGCTGATTGGAGTGGGCTACGTGGGGCCTGCAGATGGCTCTCTGTACATCTGAGCTGAAGAACAGATGGGGTGGGGTTGCTGCTTGCATGGTGTGCTGCCCATGAGTGTGACTTTTATGACCCCCTATCAGGATATTCCTGTTCACATACACCTGCCTGGTCCAAATCCCTCTATAACACACTGCGCTGCCCCAAACACCCCCCTGGAACATACTGGTCAGAGACGCCTCCATTTGCACTTGTCAGATGGCATGCTCATCCCTCAAGACTGTCTTTCTCCTTTTTGTATTATTTATTAATTCAATGTATAATTTAAAATAGAATCCTATGGAGCAAGGAACAGCGATTAGAGTCAGACATGTGAGGTGCACTTTAGGAGAGCCAGGGAGCTTCTTGCGCATGTGTGTTCAGTGTGTCCTGTCTTTTTCCATCACTTTAATGTTTCTGTGGCTTAGATTGTCCATTAATGTGATGGAATGATTGTATCTATTTTGAAGAGGGACATGGAAATAAAAACTGATTTCTTTGTTTGACGCTTTAAAACTGCTATTGGATGCAAGGCAGGAATTGCTGCTGGCTACGGTCTCTCGATGCTTTGCGACAACTGAAAGCATCTTCACAGTGACTTTTGCCAGGCAGACTGTTGATGGTTGCTTATCTTTTTTGTGATCAGTTGTTGTGTATGATATATAATTATGACTCAGTACATTTGAAATCCTACTACAAAGTATGTCCAGAAAAGCCACCTGTATATAAATGTTCTATAGGATTACATATAGAACATATTTATAAGTGTTCTTGGGATAGTTTATGCAAATCAGAGATCAATATTGTGATGATGGTTTAGAATTAATGGTTAAGCCGCTTCTGTTTTCATCGTTAGCAAATTTTGAAACTTCAAATGAAAAAGGTTTATTGTACAGTAAATGTATATATGTTCAAAGTATATATAATGTAATACTTAATCGACAAATACGAGAATGATTACTCATTCGGTTGATGAATATGTGCAGCATTAACTGGTTTCCTACTGTTGAAAGATTTGGTTGTGTACACGTTTTGGTAATGTAACTAAATATTTGTTAAAACGAATGTATATAAAGTCTCGAAGGAGTTCTGTATATTCTTGCCTTTTTTTTTTTTTTTTGCTAAAGTAGCAGAAATAACGTACTGAATATCGCGCATCATTTTCCCATGTTTAGGTTTTAGTCTGCTTTCCTGGTAATGGGAACTGTCCTGACTGGGTCCTTGTTGATGCGGGGAGTGGTTAGAGAGCTGCAATTAGTCGGTGCAATGCAAAATGTGCACTGAAAGCAACTCTAGTTATATGACCAAGGCTGAGTTAGAACAGTGCTAATGTTATTCATAAAGCGTTGTTTCTCAAACGTTACAATTGTATTAATATTTATAGTAACAAAGAGCCAGTTACTGAGTTACAGTTTATAATACTTTGTTCTCAACGCGGATGGAGAAGCCAGCAGATTCGTTTTACCGACAGCTTCCAAAAGTGGTAAGTGATCGCTTGCTTTATATCCATTTACAACTAACTTTAGCTAAAGACACGATAAGTGATTCGGTAGCTAATGGACAAGAATGCACCAATCACGAAAACGTACTGTAGCGCTACGCTGAAGCACAGATAAGGCGAATCTGAGATGGAACCATGCTCGCATAGCAGGGGAGACCAAACAATCGTGCAAACAACGGCCATCTTCCCAGACAGTTCAGTGGTCTATATCTGCCGTTATGTAGGGCGAGTACAGTTTCGTGGTTTGGACGCAAACGTAACACAACCCAAAGCACCATGGGCTTTGGCAAGTACCCCCAGCGTCGAACTACAACTAACACGGTGCTCCCATGCCACTAACTGCCACTTTAATAACATTTTTTACGGGCGGCAAGCTTATGTAAGCATGTTTTCTCGCTAATTAGCTGCGTTAGCTTGCTCAGCATGTTTCTATATAACTTGCTAGCTACTGAAAAATGCGTATTTCTACTTAACTGAAGACATCTGTACATCGATTACCTTTATCAGTCATTAAGATTTATATTTAACAGGTTATTTGCCTGCTTAAATATGGGTGATTTCTGAATATGAAATGTGTCTTATGAAGTTACATATGAAATGTGTCTTTTAAAGATAAAATTGTGATAAAAAACTGAAAAGAGTCTTGTAATGTTTGCAGGAACTCCATGCCCACCTCAATGGCTCCATCAGTATTGCCACCATGGAGAACCTAATTTCCCGTAAACCACATCTCAATATCCAGCACAGCATGACTGCCATCCGCAAGGGGCAGCGCAAGACACTTGACGAGTAGGTAGTCGCTTCATAGCCAGAGATTATCCTAATATGCCAACCTGATTCATCAGTTACCTTTAACATTACTAATAAATCTCTTATTTTGCAGATGCTTTGAGGTTTTCAAAGTGATTCAGCGACTAGTAGACACAGAAGAAGACATTCTCATGGTACAGTAGCCTAATTCCTTTTCTCGTGCTCATGTTTAAGTGGGAAGTATGACTCTTTGCAACATTGACCATTATTTGAAGGCAGTTAAAAACCATAACAGAATCACAGAACATCTGCTCTTTATAATCACTTTTTGAGCACCAGTATTTTCTATTGCATTGCTGTTAAATTATCTTATCAACTTCGCATGAAGGGAAAATACACTAGGTTAAAATTATGTGGAAAATTAAGAACTATTCCAACAAGTCTTTGTAATGATCATACTATAACCAGAATTGTGCATGCAGGGAGAATAAGAGGTGTCTTGACCTACAGGTTGCCAAAGCTGTGATTGGTGAGTTTGCTGCAGATGGAGTGAAGTATCTGGAGCTGAGGAGCACACCCCGTGAGGAGACACACACAGGTATCCTTCTCTGTGAGGACACACACACACACACACACACACAGGTATCTCTCTCTGTGAGGACACACACACACACACACAGGTATCCCTCTCTGTGAGGACACACACACACACACACACACACACACACACACACACACACACACACACAGGTATCCCTCTCTGTGAGGACACACACACACACACACACAGGTATCTCTCTCTGTGAGGACACACACACACACACACACACACAGGTATCTCTCTCTGTGAGGACACACACACACAGGTATCTCTCTCTGTGAGGACACACACACACAGGTATCTCCCTCTGTGAGGACACACACACAGGTATCTCTCTCTGTGAGGACACACACACACACACAGGTATCTCTCTGTGAGGACACACACACACACAGGTATCCTTCTCAATGAGGAGACACGCAGGCACCTCGCCCCGTGAGGAGACACACACAGGTATACCATTTTATGAAGAAAGACACACAGCGGAGCTCGCCCTGCTGGCACACAACACAAAGAAATAATTGAGTCTTTGGTTTATTTTTCAAAATGATGTACAATTTTTTTTTCTGATAAGGTTTAACAAAGAGGATGTATGTGGAAACAGTCATTGAAGCCATTCGTCAATGCCAACAAGAAGGTTTGGACATTGAAGTGAGGTAAAAGCAACATTTAACCGCACTAAGTACAAGCTAAACTATTGATATATACAGTATATTGTATACTGCTGTCATGTCTGATCATATCCATGGCAAAAATAACTCTGAGTGTCTTCACCACTTTAGTAATGACTTCACTGTATGTACCTCTTGTCCTATCTAGGTTTCTAGTGGCTGTTGACCGAAGGAATGGACCTCAGGTTGCCATGGAGACTGTTAAACTTGCAGAGGATTTCATGGTGTCCAGTGATGGTGTTGTGGTTGGACTGGATCTCAGTGGTGATCCAAAGGTCAGTGGATCAAACTATACATAGTGATTTCAAAATATATTCATACCTTTGACACATTGTAATTAAAAAAAACTTTTGTTTGGTAAAATGGAAGTGCACAAGACTTTTTTCTCAGATAAATGACAGTATTTATTACAATAAAAATGCATACAGCTATTGCCAACATACATAAATGCATGTGCACTATATGCTACAATGCTCTGTTATAAAGGGCATGGCAAGTATTGGGTATCTTTAATAAAAACCTTGTTTACTCAGTCAAGTTTTTCAGTTTCTGTCAAATGGAAGGCTTTAAATTATATGGTATCCTTCCAAAGGTTGGTCATGGAAAGGACCTCTTGCCTGCTCTGCAGAAAGGCAAGAACTGTGGACTAAAGCTTGCTCTACATCTATCTGAGGTATTGAGCTGCATATCTACGACACTTTTGGAAATAATATTCAGGCAGAAGCCCCAGAAAAGCAGAAACTGCTTTGTTCCAGGTTCCCTCCCAGAAGGAGGAGTCAGAGTTACTCTTGACCCTGCCTCCTGACAGGATTGGCCATGGAACATTCTTACACCCAGAAGTGGGCGGGTCCCAAAGCTTGGTGGACAAAGTGAGGGAGAGAAATATCCCTCTTGGTAAGAATATACTGCCAGTCGTTTCGACACACTCATTTTCTCACACTCACATTAATTTCTTCACACTGAAACAGAGCGTGAACTCAATGACAGAATGTTTTAACCGTTTTATTGGCCCTCATCCCTTGCAGAGTTGTGCTTGACTTCCAATGTGAAGGGTCAAGTGGTGTCATCCTACGATAAGCACCATTTCCTGTATTGGTACCAGCTGGGACACCCTTGTGTACTGTGTGTGAGTATATATATCCCATTCACCACACCACTCTAAAACCCCTTCCTATCCACACATTAAGACTCTTGACGTTTGCTTCTTTGCTCCCCGCAGACTGATGATAAGGGGGTGTTCAGCACAGAGCTCTCTCAGGAGTACCAGCTGGCAGCCTCCACGTTTGGGCTCAGCCAGGAAGCCATGTGGGCGCTGTCCCAGCGGGCCATCGACTGCAGCTTTGCCCCCGATCACCTCAAGGAGAAGCTGCACCAGAGGTGGGTGTCACTCCAGCCCCAGGTCTTCCGCTGACTGCAGCTGCACCTCAGATGGGGATGTCCAGATGGATGCCCGCAACCCTCAGGGAAAGGAATGTCTGTGGAGAAAAACATGCTGTGTCCAGATTCTGAAGTACCACATTCAAATTGGGGAACAGAAAAGCGGTTCAATTGACCTGTGGTTTGTTAAAATATGTCGTACTTCGATGAATGTTCCGATCACTTAAAAGCAGTCTGCTTGAATAGATTACAGTAACCCATAGTAATGTGTGAAATACCCAAGTTGATGCAATTCTAATATAACACTGGTGAGGCTGGTGTTTATGGCCAGGCAAGCAGAGAACTGCCGATTTGGGACCGAGGGAAACCACTGTCAACAGAAGGTAGACCTAGGGGAGCAGGAACACGAAACCCTTTAGAGATCAAGAATAGTTTTTACCAGAGATAACCTTGTGGTTTGGGTCTCAAGACCATAAATGTTTTGTACAAAATTAGAAAAGTATAATACCTTACTTCAGGGTAGTGCCTGAGAGGGATTAACATCACTGGGTGTAGGTCACATGTTTTTGGGAAAACTTGAGATTATGGGGTTTTGTAATGGATGTTAGTTTGATGTGACACGAAACATGATTTTTCATAGCTTAAACCAATACAGAAAATCTGACAATTGATCTTTTCACGATCAGACTAAGCACATAAAATTACTAGTTTTTGTTAATTTAAGTTCAATGTATGAACAAGGAATTAAAGGCTGCAAAAAAGAATTAGGTAAATTTATGTATAAAACATGCTTAAAATATATCAAGTATTCTGAAGGTCTCTGTTTTGTCACTCAAGTCCTTTCACACACTACACTGACAAAGTTGAAACGGTTACTTGAATTGGTCTAGACTCCGTCTGGTTTTTACTTTCAGACTGTAGAAGAGAGAAACCAGACAGCACTTGCGCAGTTTGGGAACAAATACGAATGCAAATGGGTACGGTCCATGCAAAGCATGGCTCACTTACAATGAAACACTTGAGTTACTCGTATCCATCTCCCCCCCAATGATGTGAAATCTTCTACATCATACCTTTAAGGTATCAGTTTGATTATGATATGGGAATCCGCAAAATAATCTGAACCGTTGTTCCGTTAGCTTTTCTGCAGCACATTTGAGAGCCTAGGTGCAATGCATCGTTTCACAATATGCAGTCTGACTGATGTAGTCTAAAAAGCAATGCACGGAGTAATGGTTTCATTTTGAACAGAAAGTTGCTGAAAAAGGGTTGCAATTCAAATATAAAATAGGCCTACATATGGTTGCAGCCATACTTCAGTAAGGATGAAGGACAGTGCATTTAGAAAAAAAATAGTCTGGGGAGAAACATCAGAACCCATTATATGCATGATCTAACCTAAGAGGTGGATGGTGTAGTTTGCCAATGAAAGAACAAGGTATGCCAAAATTCATAACTGGATAGGGGTAGACAAGTGCTTTAAAATCTGCTGTAATGCAATTAGAAATTTGCTTGATCCATTTTAACATCTTGAATCACTCAAGTTGGATACTCATGTGGACCATAACAGGTGAAATGTAAAAGACAAACAAATGATTTAGACATTGATTTTCCTTCTATAAAAAAAAGCAGACAGTACCCAAAGTCGGTCAAGTGCAAATGCAATTTTAGTGCTTTATTTGTACAAGAGGAAATGCACATTTGATTGCTGCAGCAACATCTGAGCATGGACCGTCAAATTAACCTCCCACACACACACAAACACTGCCATTCCCACACAAACAAACAGGAAATGCATCGATGCCTACATCCTCTCAAGGGTAAGACAGACCGTAGGCTATATAATCACCATTTCAGAGTGAGGATAGCATCTCTTATATTAGCAGCATTAGCTATCAGTCACCTGAGGCATAAGGGGAAACCAAATTAAAGCCAATTTGCTACAATAAAACAAATAAGAATCTGTAAACATGAAAATGGCCACTTTTCACAAAAGACAAGTCAAATACTGTTTTTTGTAATATTCAGACAGACAAATGGTATACAGTGATGAATTCACAACATCATGTAACCTTTTCCGTGAATCATTGGTCAGTACGTCACACCATGTCCACTTTTCACAACATCCACTGAAAATGCTTCACTTGACCCACTGTGCACAATGAGACATTGTAAATAAAAATGGAGTCAGACCCCAGTTCCTCCTCCCACCACCCCTTTTCATGAACACCCCAGTACGCTTATGGGGATAAACTCCATTGCTGTGTGGCATTTACTGCTCAAAAGCACTCAACTTTTGGGATTTCACGGAAACCAACTCTAGTCTCTTGCAGTAGTAACAGCTTAGAACAAATAACATTTTGAATGGTCACAAAAATAAAATTTACAAACAGATTTAAAAAACAAAAACGAAATAAAACAAAAGGCCAATTAGCAAAAATGGCATTCTACTGTTCATATTCTCATTCACCGTGTGTGGGGGAGGGATGCATCAGTTCTCTCACCTACACGGCTTGCTGCCTGGAGCGTGCTGGGTGTGTGGGCTCTTCTCCGATCCGCCGGATCAGGTTTGGGTTGCTGCAGTCTTTCCCCGCTCTTCCACCGAGGGGTTGTGGAAGCCGCGGGTGCCGTCGGGGCCGCGGGGCAGCCTCACCACCCCGGGCGGCAGCCCGTCCGCATTCTGGATCTTGCGGCCCATCATCGGGCTGCCGACGGGGCTGCTCTCCAGGGAGGCCACCTGGCGCCGACGCTGCACCCAGGGGCTGCCGATCGGGGTCAGGCTGCTGTCCGAAGAGTAGTCCGCCCAGCGGCGGCCGGACTCCGGGCTCAGCCTGCCCTCGCTGGCCAGGGGAGACATTTGGATGTGCGGGGATTTGCGCTGGGGGCAGGGGCTGGTGCGTGGGCTGACGCGGGGGCTGGACCAGGGGCTGGAGCGGGGCGACAAGGCTGGGCTCAGGTGATTGTTCTGCAGGAAGCTGGCACCCCCTCCTGTGGGGCTCAGCTTGTTGAGGGACTGCGTCTTGCGGACCGGCCTGGGGGTGGTGGGGTTGCTCTCAGTCTCTGACGAGCTGCAGGTGGACTCGTCCAGGTACTGCAGCTCCCGGACTCTGCTGTTCAGGGAGCGGCTCTTGCGCATGCCTCCCTCCTCACGCGGGCGCTCTCGGAGCACCTTCTTCTTCGGCGGCTTTGTCCCAATTAGGACCACCTTCACTCCCAGGGTGCTCGTCCCCTCCTCCTCTCCTGCCACGGCCTCGTGGGCCCTCACGGCAGCCTCCACCTCCTCAAACTCCACGATGGCGCACTCCTCCACCCCCAGCTGGGTGTAGCGTCCGCTCAGCTTCTTCAGGTCAGCTGGAAGTTCCTTCGCCGGTTTCAGGACGCGCACGGAGGCGATGGGGCCGTACGTCCCGAAGGCCTTGAGCAGCAGCTCCATCAGGCGCTCCTGCTGAGTAACCCCGCCGCCTTCGCTGCCGTCCCCCGCCCCGCCCTCCAGGGCCACGCCCAGCTCAGGCCAGCTCTGCAGCTCGCTGAGCAGCAGCATGCGGCTGGGCAGGCTCTCGCTCGCGAACACGGGCACCGGGGATCGCCGCCTCACCTTCCGCCCCTCCTCGTTCAGCTCCAGCAGCGTCGACTGTCTCAGCGCGTATGCAGTCGTTCTCCAGTCTCGAGTTAGATGCTTCACCTGGTAAGACAAATGTAAAATTACACACAAGTGGTTGTCAAACAGTTGCTCAGGACATATGATCATGAAAGTTCTTCCACTCAGTTCCTGAGAACTGCGGAAATGTGTTTCAGTAGTACTCATGCAGTACTTCTGGCATGATTTTGTATTTCAAAAAATCACCTTCCACAACTTTCAGCCGCAAATTACAGCTTCACAGCACTATGATTAATTGCAGCAACATCCTTCTAAAGTTTAGTAAGAACTCAAGTTCAATCATTTCCTTATGACCCAAACATTAAAAGGAAATTGCAAACAGGATAAGGTGTCTGACAAAATTCCACTGAAAAAAAAAGTTCCACTGAATTTTAGAACAATTAAAATGATTGCCATTTTGAAATCTTTATTTTATGCAACAGAAATCCCCAGGATTTCAAAACAGCTGATGAATAGCAATCTTGTTACAGAATCTCCCTACCAACAGAACGCAGCAGCCAAAGCAAGCATACCTTCTTGAAGGATGTCAGCAGTTTAACACTGACGAAGCCCAGCTTGTTACGACGGACATGCTTGAGCAGGAAAGCGTCGTGCTCCAGATTCTCATCAGACAGGTAATATTCGATCTGTGTCACCAGCTTTTCCATCAGCTCAGGGTCCGGGGGCTGCCAGCTCACCTCCTCCAGTTCCCCGCCACTTGTACCTGCACCACTGTGAGAATGGAAAGAGGTGACACTGCTTACACAGCCATATACCTAGACACCTGGAGAGAGAAAATGTCCATTACTGAAGATAGCCACATAAATCATTCCATCTAAAAAGGATGCTTACAGTAGGAGGCCAACTGCACAGCAGAAAGTGTTGACAGGTGACCTTACACTGCACTATGCTGTGCTCAGTGGGGTGTGTCCAGCCAACTGCACAGCAAAGTTTATTTCTATGCAGAAGGCCAGTCACTACTCGGTGTCAATGCAACACCAGGGCTGGATTCTGAACCAGTCTTCTATTCCAATACATGTAGGCACATTAATATACACAAAGATAAGACTATACCAAGAACTTAGTGGTAAGGGTGTTACAGGGATGACTCACCACCCCCTCCCTTAAAAAGACAGTCAATTCTATTCCCACGCTAGCGCGACTAAGGCAAACTCCATCCTACGTGTTTTTGGTGGTTCCCCATACAGCCAGCAAGTGAAGATTGTAACGCAATATATCGGCGAATGTAGTGCATTAATGTCCTGTTATTAAATTCAGCAATCGGGCTAGGTCATGTTTAACAGCCAACCAGGTTAAGGTTTAGCACAAGTTACACATAGCCCGCCGAGTACAGATTGAGAATTACATTGCGAATAGGCCGAATCGTTACAAAAGACCTGCCAATGGATCAGGGTCCTAGGCATTACAAAGAACAAAAATAGCTCAGGGAATGACGCAAAGGAATTAAAGCAACAGGTCTTCGTGAAGGTGTCATGAATTCTCTAGTTGGCCGGTCGCTCGGTTTTACGTCAGTGGGATTACAATGCATGACTACAGGTGGATAATGTCACAAGGTTAAATTAAAGCCTACTTTAACACAACAATTAAGTCAACGCTTTATAATCAACACTATAGATTTTATAACGAGACCTCCTTGTACAGTATGCCCGATGTTTATCGCAAACTGATTAAGTAAATGGAGCCAAATGCAGGAATAAAGACCCTAATGGTCTAGTAGCCAAGCCTGTAGCTAAATTACCTGGATTTATCGTGTCTTCCAACTTCATCTTCGCTGCCGCTGCCCTCAAGGAAATCTATAGGGTTTGAGGAGTTTTCGTCATCTAATTCCTCGTCTTCAGCTGCCTGAATGGCAACAGTTATCTTTACTTGAGTCATCATCCCCTGCAGCTGTCTATCGTCCGCTCCCTCTTCCTCAGCCGTTATCAGTCTTGCTGAATCTGACATAGATTCTCCCTGGCAAGGCAACTCCATTGCCGCGCTCATACTGTCCTGAATGAAAGCTTTGGTTTTCGGCTGGTTACCGTCCTCTGCAGAAACTATTATGTTCTGAGATCTCTCAGCAACAACTGCGCTATCCTCGATACCTTCGGTAGTTGATTTGCAGGTGAAAGGATACTGAGCAAATAAAGGCCGACGCTTTGGGAACCAGTGCTGGAGGATAGAAAGAGGTATCCCAAAGAAGCGCTCCAAAAATTGCCACAGCTCCCCGATTGTACCCTGCGGAGTGTCCTGTGGCGGCGAAGGGCTAGCAGCAAGCGAGATGCAGCTCGGAGCAGGGGAAGAGGAGGGGATGAAAGCGTTGTGTGCGCTTACTTCCTGGTCGGTAAGAGGCTTTCTTCCTTTGAAACGAGCTCTGGGATTGGGCCATATCGTCTTTCCGCATTCATCTTCAATCCACCAGCAAAAACCTAACTGAAACCAGTGGGAAGGCAAGAGCAAAGAAAGACAGCGGAGAAACGTATGGACCAACGCGTGCATTTTCCTCCTTTTTTTGGTATGGTTTGCTTGTTTTAGCGACGCGGCTGCCGTCTAACAGGTGGTTTTATAAGGTGGCAATTAATTTCTCAATTTGGTTACAACACTCGATAATCAGGGCAGGTTAATGTGCCAATCAATGCTACTGACCCACGGTAGGTTCTCGACCTGCAAATTGGATAACAAGCTTTAGCATTTAGGGCGGATATGGCTGTTGAAGGATTTATTTTTGAGAAGCGCTCAATAAACTCAAGTTCAAAGCAGCACTTTGTGGTTTACTGATGCTAACAATTAAATTAGCATCGAATTACGTTAATTATCTTTTTAATCGCACAAAACATATTTATGATAGCGTCAGTCAGTTATTTCTTGACAAGCAGTAAACTTTCGACAGCGGTTAATTGGCAAAAAAATGACATTAAATCGTCTCGATGGATTTACAGCAACAACACAGTTTACCCCAATCTCATCTGGTCATGTCAGGCATGAGGGATTGGTTCATTATGGACTGTAACAACCTTGCTGTTGCAAACTCATGTAAATCAGTGCGAACGGCCATGCAAATCTTGAGGAGAATGCTGTCTCCTCAGCGCTGGCAGAAGGCACCCAGCTAATGGAATGACTCATTCCTTGCACCGCAAAGCCCTGTCTGGCTCGTGGCCAAAGTACGTAGGGAAAGAGTGTGTGATGTCATGTCTCTGCAGATAGAGGGCACATCATCCACCGGAACTGAACTGGTTATTATCCCCTGCCAGGTCTCATCCAAGCGTGAGGTGTTAGCTACAGACCAGCACTTAGGATAGGCAAAGCCGCCCCAGTCACGTGCAGGTTGTGAGAGAAGAGAAACTCCCTTTACCCACCTAGACAAGCCACACAGCTTGTAGATGAGCCAAAGCTTTTTCTGCCAATAAACATACCTCACACTGGCGCTGCCTCTTCTGTCCAAAACTACAATTATTGACTTTCATGTATTTCCATACTGTCCAAAACTACAGTGATTGACTTGCATGCATTTCCATACCCGCACAAGTCATAAAGTGAATTCTGATGCAGAAAATTTGATTCAGCCTCCTCTTTTCAGCTAAAATAATTCAGGTTTCTACTTTGGTGCTGATGAGAAGCCCAATCCATTATGTACATTAGTGTAGCTCAGAAAAGTAAAAATATTAAAATGCAGCATTTTCCTGGTAAAAACAGTGGTTGTGTACAGTTTTCTACACTGATTTTGTTTCTTTTGAAAGAGAGCAGTTCAAATAGCAATGCGACATTCTGAAAACTGGATTTGTTACAGTGATAATTTTGTAGGCTGGTCGATGACTTTTTGCTGAGGGAGCATGATTTCTGGGGAAGAGGTCTTATTAGAGACGGCTGTGTATTCATCCCTCACTTTGATGGACAGAATGCTGATGTGTGCAGTAGAGGATTCTTAGTTGTATTGGATGTGATGGCATTCATTGGAGGAAATCAGAGTAAGGGGCTAAATCTTATACTGTGACAACACAACATTGACTCCTCTTTCCCTTCACATTCCCCAGTTACAGGGACTTACCTTTCTTCCATGCAGCAACACTTCCTTAAGGACCAGCTTTATGGTGCTGGTGGTAGTGGGATCTGTTCTGTTTACAGGGCAGAGCATAGAACAGGGCCCTGCTTCACGAAGCAGGATTTCTGAGTTAGCTAGGTAACTGCACAGAGTAAAACCTGGAACCGTCCTAAATCAGGAACATGGACTGAAGTAAAAAGGTGTTCCAGGTTTTGATCAGCGCAGTTGTCCAGCTAACTCGGTAATCCTGCTTTGTGAACTATCCCCCAGATCTCTTCATTCCTTGCATGTATTTGGCAACACATTCAAAAGCTAAGAGGGGTAGTTCACTAACTGGCATTTTCTTTTGATATTTTGATGTATGACGGGTTGTGTGTGCAATGAAGGATATTTTGTACAATGGTTGTATTCAGGGGTTAATAATCTAAAGTAAGATGATAAACTTACAGGAACCAGCTTGTACAGCTACTTAATGTCTGCAGAGGTTGTATGTGTGGATGTTACTTGATAACACTTTTTTTTTTTAAAAGAGTAATCTTATTTTTGGTTGGAGCTATCTCCTATAAGTGGTAGGAGAGACACCACACAGCTGCACTGACTATGAGTCTGTGGCCTAAGAATAACCCCACCCACCCTGCAGCTTTTCCCTGTGGAAAAACAAGGTGATCCTGGGGCCTAAGAGCACAAAGCCAGGTTTAACCATGCCCCCTGCTGTTAGGGATTAACCCCCCCCCCACCCCACGTCCAACGCAGTGTGCAGACAACAGAGTTTTCATTATTGGCTGTAAGTGAGTCATCGAGGGACTCCCATCCTGCATATCCAGGTTCACTGCAGAATTTAATGAGGGACCTCTGAATAGGATATTTTTGCTAAGAATAGATGGCTTTGAGGGTTGAACCAAACAGCAGTCTCTTATTAGCATAAGCATGCGCTGAATTATTAAAAGATGTGACCATCTATCATGAAAAATGTATTCAGCAAATTGCACACATTTATTGAGCACTTTTGTTGTACTTGTCTAAGGGCATTGTTACAAGTCATACGGTGAGAAGAAGTGACCAAAAGGTGGCAGAAAAATCCATCTAAAATGTATAGCCTATATGAATCCACAAAATCGGAGCACGAAGTCCCAACTTTGTTGGTAAATGGTAAACAGCGCAGCATGCTTATAGACCTGTTTTAAACTTTTCTACGAGAACAGAGCCTGTCAAACAAATCATAAGTTCAAAGAATTATGGGCGATAGTCATCATTCACCTGAGCCACATTACTCCATGATGCCATTGGATGTGCTTTGTAGGGGTGCCACTTTTATTATTATTATTATTATTATTAATAATAATAATAATAATAATAATAATAAACCTTTATTTAACCACTTGCTGAGGAAAGCTGATCAATCCCAAACACCCATACTACACAGTGTTCCAGGACTTCATGGGCACTAAGTGTGTCATTAGCCATCAAAATGGCTGAAGTAATTGCATCTGCCTCCATTTGCTCATGGTGGGCTAGACCAAGTTTGTCACTGATGTTAATTTACATTCGCAGGTGTCTATGGGTCTAATGCATTTACATTAAGTCTTGTGTTCAAGTATACATGTACTCACATTTGCATAACTCTTATAACAGTAACTGCAGATTTTGTCTGCTTTCTCAGTCATCACAAGATATTTTGACACTTTATGTAGTGCTTCAGGTGCTCCTAATGTTCTGTGAATTGTGGCTGCATCAAATAAACCACTGCTGTGAATGTTCCAGCAGATGTATGACCTCTAAATCCCGAAAAACCCGAATTCTCTTGCGTTGAAGAGCTAAGTCCCAAACCACTGGGGTGAATATCATTGCCAAAGTCTTGGTTTTGGACGATATCTATGAAACATGACGTTTTTGTTTTCCTTCGTCCAGGACACCTTCCATAAAAAGTGTATCTCTGGCTTTACTTTCCGCAGGGAGGTCAGAGGGACTGTAGCACAAACAGCTGTGTGGATTTTATGGACCACATTTCTTTTCTTGTGTGTCCTGAGTCCAAGATTTTCCAGATTGCATCCCCTGTCATTGGAAATGTATTTGAAATAATATTCAATAAGAGTAGTGATGTGCCAAGCCCGTAAGCGTGTATCTCATTAAGAGTATAAAGTAGGTTGCTCTGAGCCAGCTGAGTGCAAAAGGTCTCATTAGGATAAGGCAGGAACAAGTTATTCCTTTCCTGCCTGCCCTTGGTTTCCCTAGCTGCTTAAAGCTTTTAATTCCATCTAAGTTTCTGCCAGCAAAAAGTGGCAGATGGGCTTCCTCAGCCGAGTTTACCTCCTGGCTGCCTTCTAGTTATTATAAGAGAAAGGCTAGCTTTGAATGAATAATGTCCCTTTTCCTTGTAATATGTAGAATAAAAAAGTATGATTTTTACAGTCCTCAGAGTTTGGGCTGGACATCTGCTTTTAAGGACTTTAGCTTACCTTTACATTTTTCAACAGCAGGGCTAGCTGGAGTTGCATGTTGTTGAAAGGGACTCAAGTCACACAAAGTTTTTTTTTTTTTGAGGTGGGGGGAGGGGGGTTGTTAGATGTGTGTCTTTGGTGTCTCACCAAAACCATAAAACATCTTCTGGAAACGCATTTAACCAAATTATTCACCTCTACATATTAAAATTGATAGATACATATTTAATGAACCCCAAGGGTAACATAGTTTTACTTCATAAGCAGCATTATGACTGCTACTACTCACAATAATAACAATAATAATAATAATAATGCCACCGTATTGTCATTCAGTATCATTATTGTTATGTGCTTCAGCTTTTCATTGCGCTTTGAAGTAATTTAGTTGTCTATCGATAATTGTTAAGTAATTATCCAATTAAATATTTAGTATGTCATTTCTGTGGCACTGGTCTTTCCAGGACACTAAACACAGAGCAGCTCATGCCCAGCATCTGTAAGTGCATCTGGAATTTCCACTATTGCCTATAGAGGACAGCATTTCCCAATGTATAACTGCAGTGTGTAGATACTGAAAATACCATAGCAGTATGTGAAGACTAGAATGTGAACGTGCATATTTGTTTCATTGGCTAAATCAGTCCAGTGGTTAATCTGCAGTAGCATTTTTTGAATTAGGAAGAAAACCTTCTCAGTGGAAATGGGTTTTGTATTTCACTTTTTTAAATGATTGTAAAGTTTATGATGGGCTTTAATGTACAGGATGGAGTAGTCCAAGGTGAAAAATAAAAATTCAGCTCATTAAATGTGCTACCACAAATAATGGTTTAGATCAGTGGTCTCAAACTCAGTGCCACGGAGGGCTGTGTGTATGCTGGTTTTTATTCCAACCTCAAATCTTGATTATATAATTAGTTCAATTATTTGCTGAATTAGGAATGCAGGTTTGCACATAATGGTGACCCGACGTCTAAGGTGACCCACATGTCTAAATAAAATTGCTTATATTCTGTGCTTCAATGCAGTTAAATGCATATGGCTGAATGAGAAATTGAACTCAATTAAGGCCGCATAAATTGGTTGGATTGAAAACCTGCATGCACACGGCCCTCCATGGCAACGAGTTTGAGACCACTGGTTTACATTAATTAATTTAGGCAAAAAATACATGAGAAGTGCTTACTAGTGATTTCACCTACTTAATTATAATGATTAATTAATTCCATGTATAAATATATAACACATGTTATAAACTTTACAATTCATTCCAATTTTAATAACTGTCATTTTATGAATTCATCATAAAGTATTTTATGCAATTGAAGTGTAGCCTATTTATAATGTATAAATATAAAAAGTGGTAATTGTCTATGCGGTATAATCACATCTATCTGAAATATTTTTTACCTTAAAGTTGGGGATTAAGCATTTCAACAAAAGTGATATTACTTTATTTACATTTAGGAATCAGCACAGAAACGTCTTCTAGTGAGGCCTGCCAAAACTAAAGGAAACCTCTCCAGAGAGGGAACATCTGTCCACTTTTCAGTTTAAATTAACAGTCATAACAAAGACGTTACCTTCCCCCGATCGCAGACATTTTCTTTATTGGTTGCTGTCCAGTAATAACACTCACTTGCAGTGCAGCTGTGTGAGTGTCATAAGTGTGCTGTCACCCGCAGCACTCTTGAGCTGGACGCCTCAGGCGATACACCACTGTCCACACAGGGCGCTAACCCGCCGTCCCCTTTCCCTGCTCATCTGAAGACTGACAGATGGTGGGGCAGCAAAAACCTCTGATTTAGACAGACAGCTGCCTCCGTACCACCCCTGTGCTGTGCTTGTGTTTTATTCTAAGAAGGGGTGCATCAGGTACTTAATGCTTGGCCAAAAAAGCTATTCCGGTCTGCTTCACTTCATTCTCCTGACAGATTTTAGACTATTTGTTCAGTACTCAAAGGAATACATGGCCTGAAAAGCCTTGAGTGAAACTGGTGGATTTTGGTGGCCAGAGCATCAGGGGGACCATCGCAGGAGACGCTGGGCAGCTCTGTAAGCACAGTGTGAAGTTGTTCGTATAATAGTACCTCACCTACTGCAACTGTCAGTCAGTCCAAACTAAGTGATCTCCTCAGGGAGAACAGAGAACTAGTCAGTCAGATACAGCTGCACCTCAGGTAAGGGCAGGCAGGCCTTTTCAATTCTAAGCAAACAATCTGACATTCCTCCTAGTTTACAATAATTACATTTTCATATATTATAGCTCTTATCTGTAACACTATGTTTATGTGTCTGTGTTCTCTAAGGAGCCAGATGGAAATCTTCACTCACGTGTGCATCGTGAGTCTGTAAGTCTGTGTCTTCCACCCCCATTCAACTCTATGCCTTAAGAAGTTGCCCCTGGTGAGCTGTACTGTAGGATTCGTGTTGAGCTGGGCTCTTGCAAGGGGTGGGTGTGGTTTATGTGTGCGTGTGCATGTGTACGTGCGTGTGTGCGTTTGAGGAGGGGGTGTCTGGGGTAAAGGAGTTCTTGGCCCAATGTCCTCATACAGGATATTTCCCTAGGAATTCACAGATTTATGTGCCCTGTTGCTTTTAGTTTCTTTATATTTGATAGCTCTGCTGCTTCTTTCCAATGAGGAAGCAATGGAAAAGGAACAAATGTATGGAAACAGAATCAGCCTCTGCATAGACATTGAGAAAGGGAAGAAAAGCTTCACATTGTTTTTGATCCCTGTTGATACAACACACTTCAAATCATCCTCCCATGTGTCTCTGTAGTAACAATCTGATAAACAGAAGGAATTTTGATTATACAGGCCCTTTGTTTGTGTTCATATGCTGTAATATTGTCCCTTGCACAGCATTTTGGTATGTAAATATTTCTCTACTAGTGTACCACAGTTTAACAGACCTATTCTGTATTTATAATACCAGTATTTATCTCCCAAAAGCCTTGCAACTTGCAAATTTAATGTGACAGGATATAATAATGTATCAGTTGCAGTAAACCCCCCAACCTTGCTCCCTCTTGTGTTTCAGTATTATGCTGCCAAACTTTTCATTGCCAAAACAGGCTATCCATCAAAATCTCCAGGTACGCTTGAAATGTTTTGCTTTTCATAATCATGAGACAGGGGCTCTATAGACAACAACAAAAGAGAATTTTTAAAAATTATCCTGAACCAACCCCTAAACAAACGGCTCAGTTACACGGAGTACCATTGTTTGGCAGAAATGTGTACATTTCTTGTGTCTTCTTGCATATACATATGAGATTTAGTTTTAACCATAAATGTCAACAACCACATAATAGGCTTAAAATGCACGTTTATTGACTGTATATATATATATATATGGAGTCAGACGCTTACTGGATAAACTCATGCTTTAGCATCAGAACATCAGCAGAACCAAGTGCACTTGCTTTTTGAAATATTTACATTCCTGGCCTTGCACGTCAAATCAGCCCACATCTTCACTGCAGAAGCAGATACAAGAAGCTGAACAGCAGCAGTCCAGCTTGGACTGAGGCCAGCAGTGTCTGTCCTGAATCTGTGCTTATGCAGTGTGCATTTCCTCACATTCTGCAGAATGCATTGTTATAATGTTTTAAAAGTAAAAAGGCAGTTGCCTCTATATATATAAAAAAGATTTCCTTAAACTAAAAAAGATATAGTTCAGGTTAATGTGACATCATTCAAAGAAAGTAACAGAATTTTGAATGAATGCAAATAGATTAAATAAGAACCAGAGTATATTAAAACTACTGTACTCAAATGATTTAGTTCAACCCAAAAATGCCACTGGACACTAAGGGATGTAATGACAGTGAGGAAATGTCTCATGCCAGGATCCCACAATGCTCTCTGCTTGAGGTGAGGTGCAGTTGTGCATGCAGATCTCTGTCAACACTGGAACACTTACCCTCTATTCCTCATGTCACTGTGCTGACCAGAGTCAGGACGCATTTGCTGAAATGCGGGTCAGTGGTGGGTCTCCCCGGTGACAGCTGGCTTAGAAAGCATTCTGACTATGATGTCAGTGCCCTTTATACAGTGTATGTTCCACGGCATGCCTTTCATTCATCAGCAAGTATTGAGGTCCGATTGGTGTTGGCTTTACCTCACGCGTGATTAGCAAGGAGCCTAATCACTTCCCTTGATTCCCTATAAACATGCTGGCATGGCCTTTTGGGAAACATTCCTGATGTAACTGTCTAAGGCAGTTCTGCGAATGCTCCCATGTGAGAATTTTGCTGAAGAACAGGCGTTGGGTGGATTTTATTTCCGCGGCATCTGAATCTTCTTTTCTCACTGAGATTAGATGGTCTTAGCTTGGGCTTGATGTTAAAGGAAGAGGCCCTCTTCACCCACTCCTGCTGAGGCACCATGGTTGCATTTTTGGAAACCAGCAGCTGTGTCCTGTTTTAGCACCCAGCATGGCACATTGAGAAGTATGCCACCCACATAGTGGAGATTGCTTTTACCACTGAAGTCTGTTTGGGAAGTTACGCTTATTTCAAAACAATCTAGTGGCAAAGGTTTGCGCAACAGGCTAGAGGGCAACTGCTTCTCTGTCAGCTTCTGCCCTGAGAATTTTTTTAGTATAAGCAATGGCTTAAATATACTTCACTTGGTATGTTCTCTACAGGGAGATGTTTTGGGGGATTTCTACTCATTATAGGTTCTGAACTCCAGTTCTCATAGGACAGGAAATGCAGCATGTATTTGATCCAGTTGTATTTATTTATTGATTTTTTTTAGCCATATTATTTCACCCCCTCCCCCTTCATTTTGATTGAAACATTTTGTCAAATTAATTTTAATGTTTACTATAGTTTACTGTGTTTTTTTATAGTCTCCATTAAATCAACAATTTATGGAGTAGTGACTGACTTTGCTGCTTCAATACTTCTGTGAAAAAAATGTGGTGCGAAAATATTGCAACAGCAACATTGTGGTATTATGATGCACAGGTATAGTGTGGACAAATGAGTGTCTGCTAATGTTGCGTATTGCACATTTTGGGGTCCTGGGGATACTCTCTCTTCTGTCAGAACATTCCTTTGAGCAAGGTGAGCAAGGACATGAGTACCTTTCTGAAAAAGAGGGGGCTGTAATGTCTGTCCAGCCTCTTGTCTGCAGGCTTATCGGATTGGCTGTAAATCTGTTTATAGACCCCCATTCCAGGATGCCCAGGTAATTCTGAGCTCATTGTAATGCTGCAGCATCCTCTGACAACTTGAGAGAGTTGGTACTTGACTGGTATTTCACAGGCCTGGTGTGCAAGAGGTTTTGTGTATAGCTTTGTGCCTTTATATAAGCGGTAGTCATGGAAATGCTGACATGTACAAAAACCTGAATACTGGTTCCAGAACTCTCAACATTTCAAGAGGTGTTTGACTCATAAAATCCCCATTAAATTTAAAGCCTTATTACGAACACCAAAAATGCACATATAGCAGGTCTTTAAGAGTCATGTGTTTCTGAATGCACCCAGGCCTGAGCACATACTTCATTAAACATCTTTATTATAGCACGTATCATGCCCTTAGACTTTGCAGTATCCCGTACAGAGGCTGTGTCTCTCTATTTCCAGGGAGGGATTTCCCTACTGCTCAGTTAGAGGTGAGACCTTAATATTCCTGTCTATTTTATTTATTCAGTCATTTCATGCTTTAGATGGCTGAGTCTGGGAGGCCCAGTGTGTGTTTATTCCACTTCAGAAGGGTCCTTGTATCACATTGTTTGACAGATTGAAAACAAGCTAGATTTTTAGGATAGTTTTTGATCTGTGAACTGAGAATAAGTTAGGGCGTTTAGTAATTTGTTAGATAGGGATATTTAAACAATTAAGGTTTCTGCTTCTGCTAACATGTGCTTTTTTGGAAATGGGAATTGCAGCAGTTGTGAAAGCCTGCTGAATGAAGTTTACACATTATATTAACACTCAGTCAATAAATGGTCATGAAATTAATTTTTATAAATTGCCACTTTCATGTATGAATAGCCCATATCTCATGGGCTCGAGTTACTCTGATGAAACTTGAATGTGTGTTTAAATGGAAATGATGTTGATTGGTCGTGAAAGTGCAGAGTGAGAGCTCTGAGCAGGGGCTGACTGTGTAGAGAGAAGGGTGCCAGGCCAGAGATGGGCATTGGGCTCCCGTGTAGTCTGAGTCAACAAGGCTTTGGAAAATGTAAAGTTATTTTCAGTGTGGCTGGCAGAAGTAAAGATTTAATGCCTGCTTTGTTGGGGAAGGAATCGATTTAATGCCAAACTTAATGTATACTGAACTAATTAACAAACCATGTTAAATCAGAGAGCCCAGGATAAGTTTACTGTACAATTTATGGTGAGGACTGTATAGGATGCTCAGTCTAGCGCCTTTTTTGCAATAAAATAATGAGTGCACTATCATGTACCAGAAATGAATAACTTTATGTTAATAACTTTATGGCTCTGTGGATGGCCAATGTTAGTGCAGTGATGAATGAGTCAGCGTGTGCCCTGCTTAATTGTGAGGAACAGTGGCAGGAGCCCAAGGCCTTGCTGGAGCTGCTGCAGAATACAGCACAGAGAGGGACATCATCCCTGTGCACAGGTTACATCCACCTTAGTGGCCTACACATCTGCTGTCTCTGAAGCCCCAGACAAAGGCTCAGGCTTCAGGCTCTTCTGGTTTTTGTTGTTACTTTGCGATCAATTATAGCAGTTGATTTCAGAGTTAACTCACTTGACCTGGTTACTTGGGTCTGAACTGGGTGAAAAGCACACCCAGCAGAGCTTTTGGCTCTCCAGGACGGAGGTTGCAGACTCCTGCTGTAAGGTATCTGCTATTTCTCTTTCTGGGGCCTGGGGTCTGCACATTAAAGGCAACCCCATTAACATTCCAGCTCTATACGGGGACACCACTGTTTAACAGCGGCAGTTGGTGAAGGGATACACTTACCAAGGGCCTTTCACGCACTTGGTTAGATGTTTATTTTCTGTTAGATATAGTGAAATCCACCAGCCTACTGAAAATTGCCTTTGGAACCCAATACCATTTCTTTTTTTGGCGAGGGGCTTCTAACGTGACGTTAATAATTCTGAGCAACCCACAGTGCTGCTTTGTGTTACTGTGCTCTTATTTCTCAACCAAAATTGCTCATTGTATGGTGTAGTCACAAAGCAGGGAAATTTATGAAAGCGCTTCTGTTGGCACTGTGTAGCAGTAGGTTATTAGAGATTAGTCTAAGAAGGAAATTGTGGCTAGTTGTCAATAAAGGAAGTCTTACTTTTCTACACCTGAATTCTTGTTTGAAATCATGTCAAACTGCAAACAAGCTCAGGTTATGTGCTAAAGCTGGTTCTCCTATTTTCGATTCATAGGGGTGAACAGAGATAATCATCCATCCATATTATTTTTATTGCATTACTTCATTGCATTAACACTCCACATTTAGTAACTTGTTTATTTAAAATTGTCAGGGATGAGCAAGAGGGTGGTCAGGGTGTTTTCAAATGTTATTTCAAAATTGTAAAAGCTTTTAATATGTGTGTTTGACCCAGGTCTGTTGCTGAAGATCTTACCATAGATCTCTGTTTGAAGCCAGGGATCCAAAAAAAAAAATTCAGTCTGTCTGCAGATCTTGTTATAGTCTCTGTCGAAGCAGAGAAACATAGCATCTCCATGAGGGCCAATATTCCAGAGAATTAAAACTGTAATTGCTTCTAAAAATTGGGAAACTCTCTCCTGTCTCCTTGCTATGTTCAGTCATCTTTTACAGACACTGCTGCCTCAGACTACAGTAGAAGCCTGATGTGACCAGTTTCTGTTATCCTGTGCATCTTTGCCGATTGTGGAATATGATGTAAGTCAGGGTCCAATCTTGTGTTCACCTCACATCTAAAGTTTTAGAGGAGATAAAAATAGGTCTTTTTCACAGAATCACGATTGTTTAAAAATGACCCTTTGTTCCACAGCACAGACGACCATCTATAACCTGGTTTAAGATAAACAGAAGAGAAATACTGTTAATGTAAAATCACTGTTTATCTAATACCTGCCTTAGTCCAAATTAGTTCCACATAAATCCACTAAGGCAAACAGACACAGTGGGTTCCGCTGCCTCATCCTCACATATGGTTTTGCTCTGTGCTTTTGCAGGGATCCCCTGCACCGTGTTTTTCCTACGGAAGTCCCAGGCCGCTGGTCCATCATCGCATTTGTAACACGGCTAAGAAAAGCGACTTCTGTCATTCGCTGGCCTAGTCCTGTCATCACAGAGGGACCTCTCGTCAGAACCAGGTGTTTAGGGTTGCACTAAAGCTCCCTCTCTCCGCATCTTGATACTCTCGTCTTGATGAACTAAAATGGTTCCATGTCTGTAGGAGTCACACAGATAAAGTTGGGACTTTGTAACACTCAAAACCGATAAGCAGCTCAGTTCCCAAATATTTAACGTCTATTTTAAGCCTATATTAGAGATATTCAGTTACACCACAAGAGCCAGTGCAGATGATTTTTATACAATTCAATTTTAAGTTCTCCATGGGTAAAGACCTTTTACCCTTTTACTACTGCCATTCAATGGAATACATTTCCTGTCTGACTGAAATTGATCTGTGCACTTTTGATTTAGGGATCAGTATTATGAAGTGATCTGTCTTTCATGTGTCTCTCCTTCTCTCCTGCTGTTTAATGAGACTGCCTGTGTTATTTTTGTTGCATCCAGTGTCTTGCTGTCAGTCCTGTCAGTCGTGTCATCTTGTTCCTTCCCCTTTCAGCCTTCATGGGGAAGTGAACTTTAGACTGTGTCTGTGTGTGTGCGTGTGTGTGTGTGTGTGTACATGCTCGCCCGGGTAAAGGGAGGAGCTCATTAACCTGCAGGAGGTCTTTCCTGTCCATACACACAACAAAGCAGCTACTCTGTGGTCTGTCTCTGATGAGAGGGTGAAGCTATTTGTCACTGGAGAAAGAAAAAGCTCATCTTTCAGGGCCTGTCAGTCAATGTCCACCTTAGAAAACAGAAACAGGAAAATATGGTTCACAGTGCAACAAACGTTAAACAAAAAACCTAATTCCCATTCCATATGCACAGTTACATTAGAGTATGGTAGAACATTTGGAGGAATCTGTCTTCTTCTTTGAATGTGTAGGAAAATATGTTCAATCCTTTATTTCTTGAAGGCGATGAACTGAGAAATGGGAATGAAGACTTACCACATGGGACAGGGGTTTGGGGTTGTGTCCCATGAAATTGACTTTTTTTTTTAAAAAAAAGGTCATCATTCTTTGACGTCCATATGTAATTCAAACAAGTTCCTGTCAGTTCAGCTCCATATGAAAACAATCAGCCACCCCTCAGCTTCCTGTTTGTGCTTTCAGCTGGACTTTTCTGTAAAGGATTAGCCTAGGTTTATTTTCAGACGTTTAAAATATATATATATATATATGTTTTTCACCCTGCCAATTTCCCATTTAAAAATCTGTTTTATTTAGTAATAATAATTACAAAATGTATTTGTATAGCACCTTTTCATACATGGATTGCAGTTTAACAGGATGTGTCAAATATTATTTTATGATAACAGTAAATAAAATAGAAAATAATTCAAAACACAGTGGTCCATTAAATTGGAAATTATAATAAAAATAAAAGCATATTTAAAATAAAGCAGCACCCAATGACAGCAGCTACAGAAAAAAGTTTTTTAAAAAGTGGTACATGACCTAGGTCCTCCTGCACTAGAAAGTGTCATATCTCGCTTGTTTGGTGGTTTTCATTTGGCATGACCAGAAATCCAGGTGGCTTGAACTTTTGAATGCCATAAAGACACGGTAAAACGATATGAAAATATTTACTATCCCTCCTGAAAGTCATTTGCTTGCATTTGTTCAGGTTGAAAACTTTAACAATTTGTAGAAACAATTCAAGCAGAAACACTTGAATGGAGCTGTCTGGTCGTGAGAGTCAGCTGCCTGATAATCATTTCCTGCCCTGTCAGTCTCCTGCCTGAGTCTTTACTCCATTTTGGCTGATATCTTTGCCTGCAGGAATTCCCTCCAAGTGCCCCAATTTTGTACTCAACTGAAGCCATTATAAGACCAGTCTTGTGTCAATAACTGCCCCTTGAAACACAACACCATTTTATTTAATTAGTGTAATATTCTAGCTCTAGGGAAGGAAATTTGGAATTTTGTATGGAAACTGAATTAACCAAATTCCATACTTCATTTGCTTGTTCAGTGTTTTCCTGTCATTCTTGGTATTTGTTATATGTTTTAGTATTATCCTTGGGTAGTGTTTGTAAATTTCAATGTTATACTCAGATTTTGTTTTACTTTAAAATGTAAACATTACCCCTTTTGTGTGTGTGCGTGTGTGTGCGTGTGTGTGCGTGTGTGTGTGTGTGTGTGCATGCGCATGTGCGTGTGTGTGCAAGCATGCGTGTGTGTGCGCGTTGTGTGTGTGTGCGTGCATGCGTGTGCATGTGTGCGTGCGTGTGTGTGTGTCTGACAGCAGTTAATAAACTCCAGACTTCTCACTTGTCCGTCATTCCCTTTTTATACTAAGACGCATACATATTATACATATTCATACAGAGCTTTTTAACCTGTGGATATGCAGTCCCTTACACCTCTCATTCCATGGATACATCTCCCTGTTTCTCAGTCTTACACATTTACCTGTTGATGAGTCTCTCACATTCACCTGCCTGTGTTTCTCTCATCTATTTCTCTGCGTCCCAACTCACCTTCATGTCTCTCTCTCTCACACTTACATTTCATTTAATTTCTCATTCTTCCTCTTTCTTGGGGTACATCTAATGACACATTAAATTAATAGAATGATTGTGCAGAGAAAGGAGAAAAACTGCAGAAAGATGCAATGAAAGGATCAGGTTTATTATCTTGTACAATGGAATCCATTGTGAAGGCAGTGGCAAATTACTACCTAATCGCTCTGGGTTTTCCACAAAAGAGGTTTCTATTTTTCCCTTGAATTTCAATCACATTGCACTTTTTCCACTCTGAATTTATCTAAGTCATTTAAATATGAGTAGTTATTTTGTATTGTTAGGTAAACCTTACAGATGTAGTTGGAAAGCTTTCAAAGCCAGTCTATGTGGAATATGTCTGTTACATATCCCCTGTACATACGGAATGTTCGTGCACATGATGTCAGGGGAAAAGGAATCGGAATGATAAACCTTTACCTGTATTCAATCGACATTTGCCCTTTCACTCACTGTTTTCATTTATGAGTGTGATGCGGCATGGAAAATAAACGTCTTAAACGTAAAACATTTCCTCTTCCAGGTGCCACATTTTCTTCATGTATACACCTTTTACTTTTAAACTGAAAACATCTAAAAGCCGTGAAGGATCACATCTTATTTTAGGACTGTGAACATTTTCCTCTTGTCCTTTGCGCAATACCATTGCTGTCTCAGTGTCCCATTAGTTTTGTCCTCCCGGCGAGAGCTCCTCTGAGCTGAGCTACTTTGTCACCCTCAGGTGTGTTAATTGTTCTGACATGGGTCCTTGCGGAGGCCTCAGGACGAATTAAAGTCATCGTTACAGTTTCAGGAGACTGAAGGCCAGCTGGAGGCTGTCTGTGGTGACTTATTGCATGCGCGTCTAGAGACTTCCTGATCCCTTGTCCAAAGGACGGCGTCACATTGTGTGCCTTGTCACTGCCTCCTAGCCACTCTCAGCAAGAGCTACAGTTCCATGCTGTACAGGGACACTGGCCATGTGTAACAGTACAGGAACGCCTCGTAGCCTGTATTTACAAAAAATACTGCATAACTATTAAAGTTAATGTAACACATTTACTGTGTTTTTATTAAGTCTTTCCACCATGCACTACTGTTGCAGCTGTGCAGATCCATTAGCATGGTGAACACAGTGGTGTGGACTGATGCATGTGACCCCAGTTTCCCAGTTTCTCTCTCTCGCATGGACTAATCCTCCCAGGAATCACAGCATCCAGTTTAAGCCAAAAGGATGTGATTTTTAAACATATGGCTCTGTAGAATGTCAGAATAGGCCAGTGCAGTCTTTGTATATACAACATATCTCTTGCTCTAATATTTTCACAGCTATCTCTCGTACAAACAAGTTTTATTTGCACGGATCTTCTCATGAATTAATATCCTTGTTGTTAGAAATAAAATGAATCACAACACACTGATTTTATCTCAGCTATTATTATTAACAAAACAATTTGTCATTAAAGAATGAGTAAAAGGCAGATTAAAATGACTGTTTCCTTGCATTGAAACTATCACAGCATTGAGCCAAGCTTCTGACTCCACAGGCTATGCCATGCATTAATAACTCTCTGTGTGAAGAAATTCCTTCTAGTACCAGTGTGTCACTGTGAAATTTACTTTATACTCATTTCCACCTGCGCCCTCTTGTTCTGCTGACAGAACTCAGCTTGAAAGTGCCTCTGTGTTCAACCTTATTAATCCCTTTAAAGATTTTAAAGGCTTCAGTCAAAACCCATTAAGCCCCCTTCTGTTCAGACAATATACCAGTAGAGTAGAGAATAATAGAAGTGTTCATAAGTCATCCTGAGTGATTTAATTGTAAATTACCCATTCTTATTTCTATTTCAAAATTGAACCACATGTGCTATAACTTACTGCTCCTGGTACCTACCTGTTAAAGTCTATTTTTATTTTCAGAGAACATACTGTTTCAATATGCCATGGTGTTTTTCAGCTCTACTGAACAATTATTGCATTTTAATTAATCAGCCACTAATTTGAAATAATGAAATTGGTTATTGAGAAACAGTCCCTTGCTCCTTCCCTCTGCCCATCTTGCTTCCCTCCATCTGAAGGGGATGGAGGTCTTGTTACAGTAGCAGGTGGTGGTGTTACTGACGGTAGGAGCTGTTAGGAAATGCTCTCTTGTTCTTCGACCTTCAAGATAATGCGCAATATTTTAGCTTTTTCAAGAGGTGAATTTCCAAGTGTATTATATATTGTAATGACAGAGCCAAATAGATTTCTCTTTTCCAACCAGTAGTTTTAGAGAAAGTATCCTTGGAAATAGCTGTTAACAGCAGTTTAAATATTTTCCTTAATAATAGGTATGCTTGTAAAAGCTTTTAGTTGTGATTTTTTTTATCAACAGATTTGGAAAGAAGAGACGTACTGCCAGCATGATTATGTAAGTGACTTCTTAGAATATTCATATTCAAAAATATTATGTGCATGTGTAATTTAACCAGAACTATATCTAACACAACTTTGACAAGACTACATTTTCATATATTAGGACCAAATGTGAATGTGTTTATGTATTTATTTATTTAGGAGAAATTTTCATTCAGTGGAGAAGTTATACTTCAAGAGTAAAAAGGAACAGGGATAACAATATAAGCATTTATGCACAATACAAAATGTGCATAAATGATCCTGAATGATTTGGATAGAGAACTGTAGCATACCAGCCTCCCCTGCTCCCTGCATTCCCACTCCCCCCCTCTAGGGAGCAGCACCCTAAACAGATGACTGTCCCTCTATGTTGTCTGCTGTTCTTGCCATGTCTTTACATGGAAATCACTGGCCTCTGAGAGACATAAAAAAGAAATGCAAGAAGATGACTGCTGATAGGGTGTCTCAGCATGAATAACTGGATGTAGAGTGATATAAACATTAAATTTAACTGCTTCCAGACAACTGTGCAAAAGAGGGTGCAAATCTCCTTTACGTGAACACATGGTCAACAATGGAGATTTTTGTTAAACACCCCCAAATTACGGTTTTTGAATGTTTTTTTCCCCTGTTCCAGTTATTTTCCCTCTTTTCCCCCGGTTCTGAATTACCAGCTATACCATTTATGATTTGTGACACCCTGCAGGGGACCTGTAGCTGGTGCATGTGCCTGAGAGCCAGTGACTATGTAAAACTCAATATAGTCAGTCTATATAGTACAAATGAAGGACTAGTGCTGTATGTCTTTCTGGTCCAGACCTAGCACAGTCTGAGCTAGCAAATGATCAGCTGCAGGACAGAGATGTTATGTGCATGTGCGGGGTTCCCCGGGGACTCATTTCCAGTGTTTATACTAGTATTTCCTGCCTGCTAATGACAATGGATCCTGCCTGTTCTTCCCAGCACTCTCCAGTTGCCCCCGGTTCATTTTTGTTTAGGGCCACCTAAATCATAAATCCCAGCTGGTCTGATGATATGCAACCCCAGCCCTTATTTCTCGCTAGTGTCCTCAGTACAGTCCTCCTGTATTGCTAGCTGAACTCACATGGCCTTGGACACTGTGATTATGGAGAACACAGTTTTGTGAATGGGGAGGGGGGCAGGCAGAGCACTTTGCCAGGTCATCATTGAGCTTTTGGCCATTGATAAGTTGTGGCACGCTACAGTTGCCTATCAGAGAATAAATTCATTAAAATGTATTCCACTGATGATCTAATCCAATTAACTGTGATCATCTCTTTTTTATGACTTGGTTCACATCAAGGGAATTGCTTAGTAAGGTAGAAATTTGAACATGTATATTTATTTTAAAAAAGTAATCCCCAGTTTAGTACTTTACTCCGATGTACTATCACTGGCATGTATGTTTCCACAGGAGACCATGGCTTTGATGCTGAGTGCATAGCACATGGGTAGGAACTGGGCTGTAACAAGTCGTCAGTTCGATTCCCGGGTAAGACACTGCCGTGTACCTGAGAATCTTACAAAATTCTTCAAAATCCAGCGAATGACACATGTAAATGCTATGTTTGTAGTGTCTGATAAGAGCTTGCTAAATGCCTGTAATGTAATGTAATGCATTAGGAATAACTGAAACTGATAATCAGACTTGGTGCTTATAGCTGTTCTTTCATATCCAGTCCCCAAATTCTCCTGTGTCCTCATTATATTGATTTTTCCAAAAAACCGCTCAAATTGCAAATTGCTTGATAAGTATAAGGAATTACTGCAATTAACCCAATAACCGCTATTCTTGCCTGCAGTTCTCTGGGACATTTTAAGATCCGTTTCCCACTGACAACAAAATGCAGTCTGTCACAATGACAAAAAGAGGCTGATTTCTGAAATTTTGTAGCTCAAATAAGCCATAAACCGTTTAAGTGGTTCCCTCCCCCACAGACATGCTGAACAGGAAATAAAGCCAGATGTATCATTTTGTTCTGGTTTGCTAAACTCCACTTGTACATATATTATGTAAATGTTTACATATATAGTATGTCAAATACAGTAGAGACCATTCCTTTTATTTAGTTTACAGGCAGCACATAATAATAACATTTAGAAGAATTAGTAAATAGCTTTATATTAGTATTAGTATGCTAAAAATATATATTGTGCAGTGATTGTAAATATTTTCATTATTGTATTCTGTCCAAAACTTTAATGAGAACCCAAATTTAATATGTATTAGCAGGCGGAAAAAGACTGGGGTAGGTTATACTGTATTTTCATGATAATTTTTTAAGTTTTTTATTATTTTTTATTCTGGCATATTGGCCCAGAAAGGGTTATTTTGCACTAGACTGGTACCGTTTATTTTACTTTGATTGATTTTTTGTGCAAGGATACATCACAGTTAGCAAGAGTTACATACTGTTTGTCCACTATATTCAGTGCTGTCAAGAAATAATCTAGACAAGGCGCATCAAGTAATGACAAACAATGCGTTTGCTGGGCTGTAGTTTACCTAAAGTTGTAGTTTAAAGCATTTAGAGGACTAGGATATGCCATTATTTTTGTCTCAGCATTTGCAAAAGTACTATTTTCACATAATTTAGTTCAGTCCTGTGCATAGAATGACTTGAAAATGTACTGTTAAACTTAACACTGGTGCATATGGCTTCATTTATGAGTCCAATGAAATTCTGTCCCAGTAATCCGTCACAAATGCTTGCTGTGTGGCTTGAATGGGCTATCCAGAACTGTAATTCATTAGGACTTCCTAAAACGTGCCAAAGGTGTATTTAATTTCCAGCACCTCCAGGGTCAAGGTTCCTAAACCTCAAAAGAAAAATACAAAAGGTTTCACTTTAGCCCCCATACATGCTATAGAGCAAGCCATTTAATGCCTGCTCAACCAAGCACAGACTTCATTTATCGAGTCAATTTAGGCTCTTCCACAAGCCAAGGACAACAAAACACTGTGGCCCTTCACAAAACCTTTCTTTTAGTTAATAGAGCAGGAGTTTTTTCCCCCCTATCACTCGCAGAAAGAGACATTCACGTGACATTGGTCTCAGTCTCATAGAGTGTGGAAAACTGTACCATGAAGCCGGCCCAGGACTCAGTGTGGCTCTGCTCTGGCAGGAGTACTGACTGGGTCAGTAAGAGGGCTTCCCATTGCTGTGTGGCTGCAATGGTTGTTCAGCCCTCTATTCAGGTCCTGGGTGTTTTAAACACTTGCTGTACAATATGCATGCACACACAGCTTGTATCACGAACCATGAAGATAGCTGCACATATTTTTTTGCAAAAGAACTGCAGTGGTTGTTCTAGCTTGTTTAACTAATGCTACCCCAACCCCAGTGTTGTCATGGGTACAGCTTTCCTGAACGTGTGTGTAATAGAGAACGTAAATTCCACCTAGCCCAAATGTGATATCTTTAAATGTCAATTTTTTTTCTTTTTCCCTGACATTCAAATCTCTAAAATGCGTCATCCCACTAAATTCAATTCAGTGTAATAGATTGCATTGCATTACATTTACATTACAAGCATTTGGCACTGCTATCTGTAACATTATCCAAATACTGCCCATAAAAGGTTCTGCGGTCAGGGTAGAGGTGACCAGCACCCATGTTACATCCTGCACATCCTCTTCTGGGAATGGTGGTTCATCGTTTCAGTTGCTCAAGCTGAATGTATAAACAGAGGTTGACTATGAAAAGGATCAGATGTGCCAAATATTGCCTAGCTCAGCTCCCTTATGAGACACTGTAAGACTTGTATAATGGTGACCCCTCTTGACCAGGCTTCTGAAATAATTTGGAGCTCTCAGTGTTTCTACGTAATCTTTTATTGCAATATTTTGGTTTTCTGTAAATCAAAGCAATTGTATCAGGCATGACTCTAATGCTTACAGTGTCAAAAGGATATTTACTAATACTTTTTTATTTTTTTTTATTTTTATGTGTTTTATGCAGTAATGGAGGAAATCAAGAAGGGGACAAATACTTTTTCAGGGTACTGTATATCCGAAAAGACAGACTTGATCACACTTCAATATAATCGTGAGTGTCACAGATGTTTTGTTGAGAAATTCGAAACCCTGACCTTCACATACTCTCCACAGCAGCGATTTTATAGGACGAAAGCAGCGACAGGGGGCGCAGAAAGTTATTTTGCCTCAACACGTACGTTTGATGCGCTGAAGAAAGTACTAGCCACTATGCGGGTGACCGAGAGCACCAGAGGGGAGGGATACCCTACAACTACGATGACAAATGCTTATTGTGGAATCTGAAAAATATTATTATTTTGATTTGCTGTCGGATTTAATATTTAACACGAGAACTGGTTGCTCCTTGTCGGATTTTTAAATAAATGTTGTCCTGCACGTTACTTCACACTTTTCAAGTCACCGTTCTGCCATTTGGTGTGCTGAAAACGAAGACCAGATTTGAGAGGACCACAGCTCACTCACAGTTGTACAAGTAACAAGGTAATATTCTCATGCACGTCTCGCTTAGAATGTTTTTTTTTTTTTGTCAAAATTCGGAATGTTCTTAAACATCTTATTATTGAAATATTAGATTAATTGGAAATAATTATAATAAAAGAAGAAGATGAAATAATTCGTATTATTTTAGGCATAGACAATGAGTAGTCCTTTAAGATTCCAAGTATTAAACTTTTGGTGTTCGTATTATATGGAGTCAAAGCTTGGAATTAAAAATAATAATTTATTAATTGGGATTATTATCTATTAGTGTATTCTTGCGTTGGAAGTTCGGACTGGTCTGTGGTTAAATGTGGTTAACCACAGACCAGTCCTCCCCTGCGCAGCTCGGCCCCGCCTGCATTAATGTGGTTAAATGTATTTATCTATTTAATCTAGTTTTAAAATATGCCCTTAAATAACGATTACATGTAATTCGTTCAAAAATCGAATGACATCTAGACTTCACCTTAAGGAAATTAAGCAATCCCTCTTGAAGATCCCTGCCTGGCGCTTGGGTATTTCTGTACGTTTGAATGTTTTTTTTTTCTTTTCTTTTTTTATTAAAAAAAAATATATAGGCCTACATTTTTAAAGGTCATTGGTTTTGAATTATAAGTCACTCGTTACCTTTAGCGCGATTCGATGCTTCCGAATTTATTCAGAAAACATCAGCTCTTCTTGCCTGTCTACAGGAATTCATTTTCGGCGTGTTAATCCCTACTGCCACTTGTTCACTTGTCAGTATATAAGGGTATCTATGCGATGATTATAATGATGTATTTGGCCGTAGACTTGCAGTAACGGCTTCTTCGTGGAGAATATGATTTTCCAAGTTGCAAGGATGATAAAACGTTAAGTTTTAGGTTTTTTTTTTAAAAGAGAGAAAAAACATCGTGCATAGTGACTGAAAGATGCTAGGCTAATGTCCAAAGTGTGAAAAGTTGATAGGCCTACTTCCAATCTGATCATGATAATTACTGTAGCAGTTGTGTTCAGTTTTGAACTGTACAAGTGCATTTTTGGCCTCTGTAAATCTCAGCTGTCTGTATGTGTGTGTGTGTATACACTTTCTGCTTTTATTTGCACTTTGTGAAGCACTTTGTGGACCTTGTCCTTGAAAAGTGCTATATAAATAAAGTTTACTTACTTACTGTCACAGATGCTTACATTACATTCCATGAAATGCATACAATTTCTGCCACAACACATGCTGCATCCTGCATGAAGGTTTCCCTACCTAGGAAATCTTTTCAGCATTGCCACAAGCTAAGAGATTTCAGAGAACTCTAGTGTTAGTACATTACAAGCCTTTGTTCATCTGATGTATATTCATGAGTTTTATGAATGCATCAATCATATGTTAATTTCACACCTCAGGAACTACACTGTTCATTCACTTCCATTCCCACATGCAACACTCATTCATGCTTATCCCAGCATGCTTCAGGGGAAGGGCGTAGGCATTCTGTTCTGTATCTTTTTTGTACATCTTGTAATAACATTTTCTCAGATAACAAGATGACAACAGTTTAAATCATAAACCTTTGTGCAGGCTGTGCAAAGCACCAGGCACAATTTAATTTATCTCTCCTTAATGGAAAGTCTCTGTTTGTAGAAATGGTTTTCTGTGTGCGTGTGTTTCACAAAAGTATGCCTCCCTAGGAGACAGTAAGCTTGATCACAGAATGTGTCCTGTCCACAGCTCCAAGGTGGACTAGCATTGAAGCAGAAGGGTACTCATCACAATTAGGGGGTCATAAGTCATCAAGTGAGGTCAAGTGGGCGATGCCAGACCATTTTCCTCATGAGTAGAGCCTTTGTGCGGGGGCTAATGAGAGCAGTGACAGGCCGGCCAGGAAGACACCAGTGCACATGTCAGATTTGTGCAGTGGCCCTGCCAGTCCCCCGTGGGGGCCCATTGACAAATTTACTGGAAATGTTATGAACTGAATTAACTGAAATAAACATTCTGAATATGTACAGATGTAATGTATATTGTATTTCCTATTCAAACTATGTCTTCTGCATTTTAGTGCATTTACAATACAGACTCTGAGCTTAAGTTATTTAAATTCATTAACTGTTGTATGGTTTTCGCCTTCATTCACATGTGGCTGATGTAGTTAAAATGTATACATGTTTTGATTAAACACAGCAATATGTAACTTCATATTCTCTCTTTATTTCAAATGATCTAATATAGCATCTCCCAGAGGGGAAGGATGGCATCTACCTCACTGCCTAAGAAAATCTCCTCTCTGCTCACCTGTTCTGGTGGATGAGATTAAAAATTGATTGAAATACACAGCTGGACATTTCAAATTTTCAAATTTGCAGAGAATTTTTAAAAATGAGTTGTGGATAAATACCTCTAAGAAAATTGCCGTTTTCATGAATTCAGTGAGCACGTGTGACCCTGGGAAAGACTGTAAAAGCATTATCGCTATTTTCTATTTGAGAAATTATTATTATTTGTTTTACAGTTTAACAATTCACTTTTTGTCTTTATTCCATTTTATAGGAAAGCTATGATAGGATTTTCTGCACAAATACTGCGGTAAGAGGCAATCTATTACTCAGTTGCTCATCATGTGCTGAACCTTCAGGAATTTTCATCTGCATTGTCTATTGCTGTAGGTCAGTGTTGTTGCCACGGCCAGTGGCCTAGGGTATGCTTAGTGGGCAGGGAGGGGCTAATACATCAGAAGTCTCCTCTTGTGTGTGTGTGTATGTGTGTGTTTTGGGGGGGGGGGTGGTTATTCCTTTCCTTCAAAATGTTGAAGAGTATCTCCATATTCCTAATTGTCTACAAATTATACATATGGTTGCAGTCCACAAATATGAGTACAATGTATTTTGTGTTGTTTCTGTTGTATTGTTTTTCTTCTAAATAAACAATTGA
This sequence comes from Anguilla rostrata, assembly GCF_018555375.3. Lineage (NCBI taxonomy): Eukaryota > Metazoa > Chordata > Actinopteri > Anguilliformes > Anguillidae > Anguilla > Anguilla rostrata. The sequence goes on from NC_057948.1 coordinate 26,596,783, forward strand.
GCAATGCATGAAGATGACAGGGGGAAATTAATGAGGCTCACTGTTTTATTTCTGAAAATGATTGGATATCGTTTGTTTGTTCCGCAGAATTTCCATGGTTTTACTGTTGCTCGAGTCAAACCTTCTGGGCTGTCATCCTACCAGAAAGGTGAGGAGGGAGATATAGAACTACAAGATGTAGCATTGAGCCTGGGGATTTTTAACTAGTTAAAACCCAGCCCTTTGCAAAAAACAGGTTTTTAACTAGTGTTTGGGACCCCATTTATTCCTTTGTATTCATAGGGGTGTTAATGAAGTTCAGACTGGTGCTTGTGCATATTTTGTGGTGAAGTACAGACCTCCCACGTGAGTTTACAGCTCCAGGGGCAGGTGCCAGTTAGGGTGTGCTGTGTGAGATTAATGGAAAATGAGAATCATTAGTAAGTTTGTAAAAGTTTTTTTGTTTAAAACAAATTGGACAAAAAACTATTCTAAACCTAGAGATTCTAAACCTATTATTCTGAAAAAAAGTGTTCTGGAAATCTGATTGGAAAAAGTTTGGGCCCCTGGGGCTGGGGCAGTGGCAGTGGCGACTGAGCCTTTGAAGAGCAGAGGGGTACACATAAAGGTGATGCCAGCTGTCATGTTGTCCCTTCCCTCCCCCGGCCCCCTGAGCGATGAATACACAAGAGAGAAGGGGTGATGAGTGGGGGTACTGTGGGAGATTCCAAGCTCGCTGGTCCAGAAGGGGCCGTTCTGGGTAGTCCGTTCCGTCTGGACAGTCGCTGTCTGTCAGCTGTAGAAGCACCTCCCAGTCAGGCTATGTGACCCACACCTGACCCTGAAGAAGACAGTGGGGTACAGTTACGAAGTCTCTTCGGAGGTGGCATGATTAAGAGCACTGGGAGTAAGCAGGCTTCATGCCCTAAGAGAAGGAGATAAGTTGTGGGTTAGGCCCGCCCATCTCATGAATTCTCTTACAGTTGTTTTTAAAGTCTTTTCCCACTGTGCGTTTTTACTACTTGTTCATTTGCAAAGGGTGAATACTCACAAACCCACTGGAGTGGAGTGGTGAGAGTTGGTTGGCAGTAAAGGTAATCAGTACTCTCAGGTGCAGTTACAGCCAGATGCAACTTATTTGAATTTAGTGAAGGTGCAACAAGGCATGTTCTTTGTTTAATTAGAGTATTATGTAATGTTGACTTGTTTTAAAGAAATAGGGGGTCCCAAGTGTAGCTTCCAGATAGAGCACCAGCTCTCTCTCACTTTTCAGTGCTGACTGTGCCTGGCAATACTTGCTGAGATGCTTTGTATAAAAATAAAATTCATTTAAAAAAAGGTAAAGGAAATGAAAAGAGGCCATCTGATTGGCTATGAAATAATCCAGCTGTACAGTACTGCATTCACTGATAATATATCCAGTATAATCCAGCCCATTTTCCAGGTGTACAGTGCATTTTGAGCTGTACGCTGCTTGCCTCTGGTCACGAAAATACCAACATTCATTAGCCACGCCCAGTGTGCCCACATGTCACGCCATTTACTGCAATTCAAAATTTAAGCGAAATATTAGCTGAATCGAGTCCAATATTATAGCGTTTGCACAGTGGCACTAACTCTCACTTCTGTGTTTCTGCATAGGTCCCTGTGGGTATAGAACACCAACGGGGCCCTGCAGGCGAGGTGGGGAGAGTGCTGGGCTCCTGGGGGCCCTGGGGCCCCTGGGCGGCGTGCTCCCGTTCCTGTGGGGGAGGGGTGCAGGAACGGTCCCGCTCGTGCCTGCCGCCTCGCACCCCCTCGGTTCCCCAGCCGTCCCGGCCGGTCGGTGCTGCGGCTGTGCCTCAGCTCCCTGGCCGTGTGGTGTCCGCCCTGCGTCCCTTCGTGTCTCTCCACCGCCAGCACCCCAATGGCACGCACCCGCTGGGGTATCCTTCCTCTGCACAGAGGTACTGTACCCCAAAGCCCTGCCAACATGTGTCTCAATGGCCAAACTCGCATTCGGTCACTTAGAAATAAACTCCAGTCTGCCTTGTCTGTAGCCTGTGATTTTTGAGTGACTGTAAATTGGCAGCGTTTGACTGTTGATTAAAGGTGTCATTGTTCATGTGAGACAATAATTTACAACACTGACCTGGTCAAGAAGGCATGTTTCATACAATAGATACAAACATTGATTTTAAAAAACTATGTGTAAAACTGTGCATTTTCAGAGGGTGAAGCAACAAGGGACACATGGGTGATCACATTGAGTCAGTACATATAGAAAAATATCAATCAGCAGTTACAAATCTGTTCCATTTGCCAAACTTGGCAACAGACAGCTCAGCACAAAAATGAGCAATATGAAAGTTGGATATTTTTTCTTTTTTCCACTCGGTCATTACTAACTCTAAAGTGCATTTACGGGCAGCATTTCCTGTACTAATGAGACTGTGCGTGTCGGTCTCCAGGGGTGCGGGGGAGAAGCGCATCGCTCCGGGGATGTACGGCTACGGGAAGATGCCGTACGTCGTGCCGCTGCAGACGGACCCTGGCCAGGAGAGGGGGGAATCTCAGCCATCTCCGCCGAGCTCCCAGGCCCAGCGCAGGAGCCAGTGGCACGTCTCCAGGCAGCGCAGCCGTCGCTACGGCTACGACGGCGTCCGTCACACGCACCGCGAGTCCCAGCCACGGGCAGCCCCGGCCAGGCCCTTCCTGCACCAGCCCGGCCCGGTCCACACCGCCCAGAAAGAGCCGCGCTCCAGCGGCCGGGCCTCCCCTGCGCAGCTCGGCCCCACCTGCATAGGGGCCCTAAAGCAGTTGATGATGTGCAACACTAATGTAAGCCCTGTTTTACACATACTTTCCTGCCCCTTTGAGGCGTCCGCGGTTGTAAATCAGTCTGATTCTCCTTTATGTTCACTTTTTTCCTTTTTTTTATTGTTTCAACATTGGCCCCTCAACACTTTTTTTTTTTTTTTTTTTACATAGGCAGTTTGTTATAAGGCTAATTGCAATCTTGTCAAATCGCTCCTTGAACTTGGATATAAATGGTGTACATAGCTGATGTAATATACAGCACTGTACACAGGGTGGTAATCGCCCCACTGTGTCTCATTGTTAAAGTGTGGGAGTGGTTTGGGAAGGAGAGGTGTCTGTTTGCAGCAGTAGGGGCGTGTAGAGGCCCAGTAGGCTGATGTGGAGATACTAAGATGCTGTGAAGATGCCCTGTCCATGGCAGCAGCAGTAAAGGCAGGAATTGTCCTGGGGGAAGAATGCGGCCTTCCTGTTATCCCTGCGCTTTTCAGATTACTGAGAGACAGAGGTCACCCTTCCCAGGGTCATCTCTCCCACTCAGTCACTGTCAGGAGCCACTCGCACTCGTACTTACCTGCGCACACACTATCAAGCATTATTTGACCTGGGCTATAAATTATCCCTGACACTCTTTTTTAAGTACCCCCTCATGCTTTTCCAAAGATGTGGAAAAAGCATAACTAGTATAAAACTTTCATACTTCAAACTTTTTTGACCTTAAATGTGGCATATTTAAAGCTGAAGATGAGATTTTTTGTTTTTGGTACACACAACTAAGAACAGGTTCAAACATAACAGTTTTAAAACAGCATCAAGAAGCCATCAAAAGAGTTGTGGTCTTTATTACTTTACTTTAGTACATTTAGCAGTCTTGTAGAGAATTTGGGGTGCTGACCCTGTAGAAACTAATGGGAGTAAGTAGCAGTAAACAGATGTGTATACACTGTGAAAGTATTGAACAGCCACCAGTCAGCTCACTTATAAAATTCTATATTTTGTGTGTATACATGTGTGTGTATGTGTGTGCGTGTATATGTGTGTGTGTGTGTGTGCATGTATATGTGTGTGTGTGTGTGTGTGTGCGTGCGTGCAGTCTTGTCCCCCAGCCAGCCCACAGATCAGAGCGGCACAGTGTTCCTCTTACAACAGTGTCCCCTTCATGGGTCGGCTGTACAACTGGGAGCCTTTCAACGAAGGTGAGAATTGAGTTACATTTCCCTCGTGCTTTGAAGCACTGACCATTTTCCATCTCAGGGGCTGAACTGTGAAGTGAGATATAATGACATGATGACGTTGCCTGATTTCGCCTGTTCCCCCGCATTCTCAAAAGTCTATTGAGCTGATTCTAACCTTGATATCACACACTTGATGGGTGCCTCATTTCACCCACAAAAAAAACAACACATTTAATGTGCCGCATTGTACATGTTTGTCATTTTTGGTAGATTTTGTTTAAGTGGACACAAATGGAGGGGGGATGGGGATGTCTGAATTAGTCAAGGACAGGACAGCCTTTTGGAAAAAACCACAGTAGGGAAATTGGGTATCGTTTTGTGCTGACAGGTAATCTACATTCCACTCTGACCCCTCTGCTCTGTAACTTCATTTCACTATGATGGACATGCCAAATTATGTGCCCACTTGTCGCACGCAGATCTTCCCAGGCCCCCACGGTTATGACTATCCTCGACATCCTTGGCAGGCCGTTACTACAGTATGGTGATAAATACAAACAGGAATGAATGGAGTAAATTCAAACTTAGACAGTATATTGATATTGGGGGTTGGGGGGCTGCAGTTCAGTGAGAGTGGTAGCCACAGGGAGATGCCCACTGTGAGGGCTCAGAGAATTAGTTCTGAAAATGACCGCTTGCCCCTGCACTCCTATTCACCACCATAGAGAATGTGATGGGATTGTACTAATAAACACGTTAAGTGAGTGTTAACTACCACAGGGACTTTTCTGGGCACTATCCCTCATTATTATCCCACATTTTAGATATATATGATGGAGATTGCTGAATATCTGACCACAATTTCTGTAACAAATAAAGCCTAGTTTTTTTGTGACAGATTTGCTACTTGATTATACTCAGAGAATTCCACTCAAGCCGCTTGTATTTAGAACAGAGGGTCTATATAACTGCCTTACCCTTAACTTGGAGCAAAAATTTCAAACAAGCATTACAGTGTTCCCAATACATAACTAAATGAACTTAAATAGTAATCGTATAGGCTATTGTAGGTACAGTGTATGAGTAAAATGACATCATACATTATTAAATGTGTTACTAAAAGACAAAAAGTCACATTGGTTAAATTGAATACACCCCATACAACCTCATTGTCCTTATTATTTTGTTTGTATGCCCTAATGGTGTTCTGCCTCAAATCTGTACCCATTATCAGTGCATCAGCTCACCTGAGTGGATTTAATTAGACAATGTGCAATACTGCCCACTTGTGGTGTATATGAGATACTACGAAATGGAAGAGGCATCAGATAATTTGCAGATTTCAATTGGTAACAGCACCTTTGTCGATACAGTCCAGGGTGACCTGCAGTGCCAGCTCAACTGCCGGGCTATCGGCTTCCGTTTCTACGTGCAGCAGTCGGAGAAGGTCATCGACGGGACTCCGTGTGGTCAGAACGGGACGTCCGTCTGCGTAGCCGGGAGGTGTCAGGTAGGCCCACATCCCGTTTGCCTCGCTCCTCCCCAGGAAAGTATAATTTCTCCCCCATTTAGCACTGGTGCTCTCTTTTATCGTCTTCATAAATCACTGTCTCACAATGTGTGTAGTCCATAAATGGTGCAATGGCTTTTCTTGCTGGCTTGAAAAGAATGTTCCTTTTTGCTTTTCATGGTGTTCCAGGGAATACCTGTTGGACATCGATGCATGTAAAATTATCCTTATCACTCCCAGGACATGTAACATTGGAATTTTAAATGATGCAAGGGATGCACGGTGTTGTGTGCCCCTCTGCTGTAATTGCCACCAGCAGAGGTCAGCATAACACAGCGGTTAATACCATTTAAAATGTGAGCAACAGAACAAGGAAGGTTGGCTAATAGGAACATTTGAGATCTGGAATCATTGCATCGATGGTAGACAGCTCCTTCTTCTGGGTGTTTTGAGGCGGCATGGTGGTGCAGTGGGTAGCACTGTCACCTCACAGCACAGTTTCAAATCTTGACTGAGATCTTTCTAGGGCCCTTTTGCGTGTTCTGTTTTTTTTTTTTTTGCATTTGTACTTTCGTCATGGCAATAAATCATAGCTTAGTTTGCATCTCCTCCCTTAATTTGGTCCTTGTCAGTATATTTCCCTGGAACATTAAGGGATTATTATGAGAATATTAAGATTCGCATTTCAGAGGGAATGTGATATTAAGATTTAATTGAGATAAGCACTTGTATTTACGTCACACATTCTCCGCTTTTAATATTTGAAGAATCAGATTTATTGCTTGGGTGGTTTCTGTGTATCCCGCTTTTGGAGGGAGAGCATGTGACCACGCAGTTCTCTCCTGCTGTGAGACTTCAGAGTAAAAAGGAAGAGAGGAGAGAGAGGCGGAGGTACAGTGTGTGGAGGGCACACTGTGTCTGCCAGCGATGGTGCTTCCAGCCGAGAGGGGTGGGATGGCTGGGGGGACCTGCCCCCCAGCTGAGACACTGATATCCTTATTCTGGACCCTGATGGGATGTTCCTAGCCCACCTCCCCCCCATGCCCTGAATCACAGCCCAGGCCCAGACCACACTGCCATGGCTGGAAATTCTGTGAGGAATGCTATGAAGAGTGTGGAATCCAATTGGATTTATTTCCCAGTCCAGGGATTTGCACAGGTCAGGGCATGTCCCACAGTAGCAATGAGATGCTGCCATAAATTATCATAGAAGGCCAAAGCACGCAGACAATTGGCTACAGAAACATCTGCTCTTCATTCCCTGGCCTGAATACCCATTTCCTGAAGGAAGAGCAAAACTGTTGTTGGTTCCCTTCATAGCACCGCAATGCATTTCCCTACGCAGAATTAGAACATGTTCAGCAAGAGTTTTTAAACTCGTTTTAGCATTTCTTTCCGGTTCAACCCTTCCATTTAATTCTGTATTCAAATCACCAGCAATTCTGTGGCAAAATTATTACTGTACCATTGCAAGCTGTGACAGGGCTGGCTTATTTCATATGATGTAATTGTTTTTTCCCTGTTTCCCTGTTCGCTAACCTGATTTAATAGCTGTGTTTATGAGCTCTGAGACAGCAGGGATTCCGGCCCCAATGCTGAGCATGGACAGGGCACTTTGAGAAAAAGGATGTGATTCTGGAAACAATCACAAACCTCACGCACGTGAGGTACATGTTGCTACACTGACTTAAGTGTGTTTATTTATACGCTCTGTGTTTTATTTACTGTGCACCAAGTTTAAACCTATATACAAAATGGGAAAGTTGGGTTTCCCACAGCACCTTGTGATCTTGGCTGTGTGCCGGCCCCTCCCCCTCCCAATGTGGCTCTTTGACATTTTAATTTGAGTTCCTGTCCTCTGTGTTTGTTGGTGCTTAGCTGGGGTGAGCCCCAGGAACGCTGTAGAGCCCCCTCCAGAGCCCTTCGGGTCATCTCTTTCTGCCACAGTGTTCGTTTACTGGCCATGCACAGCTGCTCTCAATAACTGTGCGGCAAATGATCCGCAGTTTACCTCACAGTTATTATTTTTCATGTATCCAATCAAATTGGAGTTTAGTATCAGTCTCAATTATTCTTGTTTTCATTCAGGTATTTTGCAGTTAACCCTCTGGGATTTTGATTTTAGACATTAAATAATTGGTACCCCACGAGGCAGATTTGTAAATTCTTGGTATATTAAACAAAACACTTTCACTGTTGGTGCCTTCTGTCAGAAAAAAATAAATGTAAATGGAAAAAATAAGACAAAATAAGGGAGAGATAGAAGAAAGAAGTGGCATAAAAGAAGAGATTTAGTAGAGCTGCCAGCCCTGACACCAGGTCCTGCCTGTGGAGTGAGCTTGGATGTTTTTAGGGGGAGGAAGTGACCTGTCACATAGCTGTCCTGATGAACTCTGCTCCTCCCTGTCACCGGGAATGGGAGAATCCTGCCTCTGTTCGTCTGCAACACTGCACAGTTTCTCATCTCACGCTTCCCACTGACGGGACACCACCGTCTCCCTGTCAGGGCTGTAAATAAACTGCATTTCCTCTGACCTTTGCCTTTCATCACATGCTGTAACAGTTAACATGGAGTTGAGAAGCAGTGGCAGGAATGGAGTTACACTTTGGAGTTTGGGTTCACACAAGATCAGTTTAAAGTAAGTCTTCAGGAAATTTTAGAGTTGCTCCTGTACTGTTCAGACATCTGGTCCTGAGCTATGGGGTGAGGACTGACACTCTTCATGAATGAATTAGCATTAAGAATGAATTAGCCTCAAAAAGTTGCAGGCTTGTAGAAATGCATGCATAGCTTAAGGGAAATGAACACTTCACAAAATTGTGCTTAGTGGCTTAGTCTGTAAAGGCGTTTGCCACAAAAACAGGCAGGGCTGCAGGGCTTACACATTAAAGGACCACATTTGGACTACACTACATGGCCAAGAGTATGTGGACACCTGACATCCAACATCTCATCCAAAATTATGGGCATTAATATAGAGTTGGTCCAACCTTTTCTGCTGTAACAACCTCCACTCATCTGGGAAGGCTTTAAACTATGTTGGAGTATTGCTGCAGGGATTTTCTTCCATTCAGCCTGAAGAGCATTAGTGAGGTTGGGCATTGATTGGTTGATTAGGCCTGGCTCGAGGTTAGCTTTCCAATTGATCCCAAAGGTGTTGGATGTGGTTGAGGTCAGGGCTCTGTGCAGGCCAGTCAAGTTTTTCACAGGAAAGGGCCTTTCCCAAACTGTTGGGGAAGCACAGAATCATATAAAATGTGATTGTATGCTGTAGCATTAAGAGTTGCCTTCACTGTAAATAAGGGTCCTAGCCCAAACCATGAAAAACAGCCCCAGACCAAGGGGTGTCCAGGTACTTTAGGCCATATAGTATATGTAATTAGCCAATTATGATTGGGAGGTTGGTTTAGGTCATCCATATGGTGTGATTTACATTGCATTACCTCACCTTATGTCACAGCAAGTACACTTCTGTGATTCATCTTCTGCTGTATTATTGTATGGACTATAGGGTAAATAGTTGCAGTCCAAGGAACATGCATCCTTCTCTTATTTGAATTATTAATTCTTTCAGTCCTTGTTGACTGCAAGATATTGAGCTTGCTCAAATCCTGTTGTACCACCTATCCCCCAACAAAGAAATTGGATAGCATGTCTTTGCAATTTGTGCATAATCATACATGATTATTTTTGATGCTCTGAAGATAAATCCACTTAAACATTTCAAAGGAAGTATAGATATTGTAGAAATTGTAGGATGCTGTTGTAGAATCAAAGTTTGTAAAGCATTGTGTGGGAAGAGACTCAGCATCCTGAGACAGCACTTGAACAGTTAGGCTCTGTTCTGGGCTTTCAGTCTTTTCTGCGTGCCTGAGTGCTGAGCAGATTACTACTTCCACTTTTCTTCGAGATGTGTCGTCTTCCAGCTGTGCTGCAGTGGCACAAGTGAGTTGATTCAGTGCAGTTAGGCAGCAGTGCGTGACTGGTTAAACACTGCGGCGTAACTGATTAAATCTAAGGGTCTTGGCATCCAGACAGGAAGGCCACCACACCACACTAAACTCCAAAATAATGGTACCATGTTTCACAGTGAGCGTGATGGGCACGGTGCCAGTGTAGTGCAGGACCTCTTCATTATCAGCAGAGAGTCAGTTTTGGACTGGAGTTATCCTGGGACTCTTGATGACGTTATTCATTGATAGGGTCGGCATTTTGAAATAAAAAATTTTAAAAATGGCCACCACAGGTATTCTGGACAAAATATGCAATAGCCTTATTGCAAAATACTTTCCTTGTGTTTGTTCTACCTATATGTAAAAAGAATAGCTGTTTTTATCATAAAAAAAACACAATTCCAGCAAACACCTGCTGCACTGGTGTAGATGATAGTACTGTTCTAACATGAACTATTCCTTTATATGTTTGATGAATGCTCTCTGTCAGGGGATGGCTTTAAATGTGGCAAGAAAGACAAATATTCAGTTCTGCTGTGTTTTTGTAGATATATTTCGCAAACTGTAACCACATTTACAGCTGTTCCCGCCAACTTTGTTTTTCAAAGGAAATGTCTTGCTTTAGAAGGAAATGCCTGTTTACTGAATACTTCCCAGCAACGTACACCATCATGTCTGAGTGGTTGCACAAGCTTGTTCACAATGTTAATGCAGTCCTCCAGTCTTAAATCCATGTTTTTGATGGATGAGTGAATTTTTTGATGGAGATGTATTTCAGGAAACCCAGTTATGAGAGATATGAAATGTTTGAATGTGATCATACATCACAGGCTGACTTGGAGCTCCCTTTGGGAGTGAATTGCTGTGTCTTATATACCATAAGTAACTACACACCAGAAAAGGCAGTGTATTTAATGGCTGGTCTGTGACCACACACACTTTTACTGAAGAATGTTGGCTTAAATCTGAAAGAAATCAGTCTCCTGGTTAGACACTTATTTCCACTCTCTTAAAGTAACATTAGAAAATTATTTAAATATTGCCAAAGGTCTCATTGAAACAAAACTGAAAAACCAAAACCAACCCGGTCACATCTTCCATTTGTATCTCTGACTATACTGCATCCCAGACCCGGGACACCGTCAGTGCGGTGTAAAGTGGTAATCATTCAGGGGGCCCTCAGGTTGGATAGGGCTCAAAATGTATGGATTTGAGGGGCTGGATAATGTAAATGCCATCAATATATTTTTTAAGAGGCCAAGTATCGTATCTTTTTATGGAGTCCAAAATTCCTGGCAGTGTGCCTGTCCCAGAGCACATATCCGTAATGCATGTAAATGCAGGTGCAGTCCCTCCCTGAACCCTACTAAATGACCTCCGCCTACCTGAGGGGCAGGCATCTCTCTGGACCGCTGGACCATCACTATATGTCTGTTTTAAGCATTCCCCACATGGAAATCCGGGGTTCGTTAAACATGGCTGCCATGATCTACATTGAGGTCACAGCTTTTCTCTTTCACCAGCCCCAGCTACAAGCTCCCAGCATGTTATTGGCCATTTTCTGGGGATAAAAGGGACTTTTGTCAACAGGACCTTGTTGTGGGCGATTCGACAGGCAGCCTGGACAGCTGTGAAGAAATTGTGGAACAAACAAAAAGATGCATGTGGGGAATGAAATATGACCCTTCCTCCAGTCTTCACCATGGAGGTGCAGGCTGATTTTATGGATGGTGGCGGGTTGGAGAGAGAAATGGACCACTGAAGAATGTAGACCCTGCAGCGAAGCACAAGTATTCAGTAGTTACCCCAGCCCTGGTCACCCCAGCGATACCCAGCCTGTCTCAGCCCAGGCAGGGAGTTTAACACTCCCATAAAGTGTGTGTCATTTGGCAGGGGAGTCCTTAACCTCGGGAATCATGGCATGCTCCAAAAAAACTCTTTCATGCCGTGAAGTGCAATGTGAAATGTAGGCAAGGAAATCTGATGTGCTTGTTGTGTTCAGCTGCTGTCGCGTGCTTCATTTCATTTACTTTTTTTGGAGTGGGCTTCTGCTGTGATATTATTTTTTTAAATTTGAATATAGACTCTAGCCACAAGGAGGTCAAATGTGTCAGTGTTGGTTTTTGTGTTATATTGTTAGCTGGAAAGTCCAGCCCAATAAAATCTCATCCATCATTTCAGGACACTTTTTTGGGGTCAGCAGGGGTTGACACATTGTTTTGTTCAGAGTGGCTGAGTCCTTAAAACCCTTACAAAGATGCAGCTCCATCTCCTTTTGGACCTCTCAATGCTTTAATTTATAAAAGCGCTTATTTTTTTATATACCATAGCTTACGGTTGTGAATTCATTCCCAATCCCAGTTTTTGAAAGGAAAAAGGGGATAAATCAAGTCATTATTCTTAATGAACCGTCATTGTGATTACTGATGTGTTGAATATCAATTATCACTTGTGATTCAAGCTCTAGACATATTGGAATGTTATGTTCTATTCAAGGGAAAACAGAGACATTATAAGAGTAAGGTATCTTGGATCATCTCACTTTTACCACTTTTAACTTCAGACTTTGGCTCCAGATGTGTATTTCTTTCAGACGTATACATTTTTTTTTTTTTTAAATGTTGGAATTTCATTTCAAATAATACAATTAACAGAAAAAAATTTCTGTGGTTCTGTCTAGCATTTCTGTGTTACAGAAAGTTTAAACTTATTTATAAATCAAATTTGAGAACAAATACTAATTCAATTCAGACCAAACAAAACTCTTTTTTAAAACACATTTTTTGGAGATTCACAAGTTATTTCTAGTTTAGTAAATGCATGGTGCATGATTTTGAATATTTAACTTCCTCATGAAAATAGCGGTGTCCAAACTGCTGTGTATAATGGTTTTACTTTCCTACTAACATAAATAAATATCCTAGATGGGGTTACGTGTGAATGAATCAGTTCCACTACTGTGAAATTAGCTATTTTATGTAATTCTATTGCAGTAGATTGTGAAGGAATCAAATGTGGTAAATTAAAGTATGAATACAGTTACCTGTATTTCGTACACACTTTGAAAGTTTGCAGTTTTGTATTAAAGTATATAAAAAGGGAAGTAGCTAACTGTAGTGATACTCCATGTAGCTACAGTATCAAGTAACTGTAGGGAGGAATGCAGTAGTAACTTGGCATGACATGAAACCAACCATTATAAATTATTCTTTTATTTGTGCAGTATGCCCAGTTGATTTGTTATACAGGTATTCACTTAAAAATGATAATTAACTGTTTGAAAGCCTAAAACTAAGGGAGCTTTGTACTGAATGTTTAGTGGCTATTGTAACATGGACTACTGGTTCTCAGAGTGCTCTTCTGTTGAAATTGTTTTCCGTTCACGCTGGCTGCGTACATTACACTAATCAGCTTCCATCCCCTGACTGTCCTCACTATTGTCCTGGGCTCCCCCTCTCTGGTGACCTGGTGACCTCTGTAATGTATCTCACTGGGTGGCCATGGGACAGAGGAGCCCCCTCACTCTCAGTGCAAGGGATGGTGACAGCTTTATTGGGAGGGAAGGGGTGTTATCAAGGGGACTGAAGGGTTATTTTGGCAATTGGCATCTGCAATGCCACTCTTTTGTTCACTTGCTGCTTGTTAACCAGAGGAGTTATTCTAAAGGTTTTGTTCATTGTTATGTTGTTTGCTGTTGTTTTTTGGGGGAGTCTTTATCACTGCTATTTCTAGGATGGTTATCATACGTTTCTTTCAGTGTGTGTTTTTGTGTGCATGACACAGACGTGCGGTCGGTCAAGCTTGTGTATTGGGGCCAGGTGCGTTGGGGGGGTTTCTCTCATCCTAGTCCAAGAACGCTTTGTTTTATTAATTTTTTTCGAACTCCAGGAGAACTTTTTATTGCATTGTTGAATGATATTTAAAAGCATGCTAATATCACAGTTTGTCATCGCATTGGTCTCCTGATGCCAATGCATTAACCAGATACTGAATGGCTTCGCACGCAAATACGGGCTGTTCCAGGTCATTGGCGAGGGCGACAATCATCAAAATCATCCCGTCCCCATTGAAAGGTGACAGTCATTATGCTGCCGCTGCTGCGGCGAAAGCTCCCTGTGATCTGTCGGTACGTGACGTCAATCTCATCCGGGTTGAACCGGGTTCATGATGCAGAGAGGCCAAGGGAAAACGGTGACAGCTCCCCACCCCCACCATCTTCAACAGCTCTCCCTGTTTTATTCATTAACAGCCCTCATTGCCTTCCATAGTCAAAGCTTACCTCCATGGATACAATCGAGGGACTTGCATCCCTGGCCTCGCACTGCTAATATGTATCCCAGATGCATAAAAATATAGATATTTTTTTGTCTCCATTTTTTAAATGCTGCTACACGATGTTCAGGCTTCCTTTCTTGGAAGTAAGAATGCATTTCAAGTGCACAGCTTTTAAAAACACAGGCTGGTTATCAGGGGGACATAACATAAAAAGTCAGTGAAAACAATCCCATCAGAGTAAAAATAATTGATGTGTGTGACTGGTGAGAACTTCTCTGGAAGAGTAGAAACTATATAGGGAGTGAGACAGAATTGCTGTTTGAAATCATGACTATGGTAATATGCATAGTTAGTTTGGAAGATTGAGCAATGATACCTAAAATACAGCCCCAATATGAATAACATACTGGCTGCGACATATTTTGGAAAGCAACAATCTTTCCTATCTCTGCAGGGTGAAATGCTGTAATTCCCCAAATGCACCTTAACAAAGTAGAATTCCTGGGAAAATCCTGATCCAGGCCACACCCTGCCTCAAGGTGACGTGATTTCAAACTGAAATACCGTATGGTGAGCGTATAGGTTTATGAAGACTGCAGTCAGTGGCTAACGACATGGACAGACGTGCTGTGAAGACTGTGTGCTCCGTGCAGATGTGCAGTGCCGGTACAGCACACTGAGCCCCCCCCCTTCCCCCCCCAGGGGCTGCTCTCTGAAATCTCATATCGTCCTCACACCGGCAGTCACTATCACAGCACTGTGAGGACCTCCTGCCATTAGCCTCACGAAAGCCGAGCCAGCTCCAGCCAGGTGCTGAAACGCTCTGCATCCTTAATCCGTCAGCAGGCCTCATGCAGGATTTACACTCTCTAAGAAACATTACTCTCAAGCAGGAGTGTGGATATGAAACGCTTCAAAACGTGTCATTCTGTCCACATGTTTTTTTTTCTTCTAGGTTGTAATGTGTGCCTGTATGTGCCAATGGCTGCTGTATGTGCCAACGGCAGGCAGTGCTTTGCACTGAAAAGTCATAGAAGCATGTAGCCGTCTATGGCTTTGGGGGTGTCAACTGCTGACTCAGCAAAAGCAATGTGGGCCACATGTGGCTGTGCCAGCTCATATGCTCACTCATCTTGTGGAGACAGACCTGCTTGCTACATGTGTCTGACACGGTCTCACAAACATTACTTCAAGGGTGGGAAAATATGCAATTATTGTTATTAATCATTCCAAGGACACACATGCAGATTGTACTTTGTCTTATAAAGAAACCTAGTCAGAATATCCAGATGCATACAGTATGGCTGTAAAACCTTATGTGAACACAGGCTTTGTGTTTCATCCTGAAAACCTTGCTCTTTACCCCAGTGTGTGCTGATACTAAAGAATATGGATAAGGAATTAATGTTGTGAAAGCAATTGAGGTAGAATTAGAAAACCATATGATTCCTGATTTATTTATTTATTTTTGGCTGTAGTTTTGTTTTATTTCCTATTTCTGAAGTGTGGCTTTCCAGTAAGGGGTCCAATGTGTTTGTACTTAAAGTTTTAGCGATGCATACCTGATTCAGGAAATCAGTGATGCTATTTTGCTTTTGGAAAAAAATAAGTAATTTTGCATAAATCTGGGAAAGCCTAATTTGTGTGGGAAAGCTTTGGGATTCTTGCCTTGGAGAACACATATTCAGCCTGTTGAAGTTTTTACTGTGTCATTTTTACTGTTATACTATCTTGACCTGCCTTTATTTGGCTCGGTGAATTTATCTCTGTCTCAGGAGCAGTTCTCTTCAGACGTATTCAGTGGCTGTATTCCAACACCTGCCCTGTACGCCGTACAGTAGCTGATGTCTGTCTAACTTGTGTCTCCTCTCCAGCCCCCTCCCCTCTCCCTCTCCACTTCGTCCTTCCCTCCCCTTTCTCTCTTCTTCCCTCCCTTCTCCCTCTCCTCTAAATGGCATGAGCGCCCCCACCCACTTGTCGTCCGGCTCGGCTTACGGGACCCTGCTCAGAGCTTGACGCTGCAGTGCCACGGGGCCTTACTCTGGTACAGAGGCAGGGAGAGAGGGAGAGAGGGAGAGAGACGAGGGAACTGGCAGGCTTGCTTTAATGTGTGACTGAATGTTGGTCCGCTGCCTCTTGGACGTGTAAGAGAATGCTCTCCGCTTTTGTGCTGCTCGTCCTTCCCAGCCTTCAGATGCACGTGCTGGGGAAAGCGTGGCCACAGGTAAGCAGGGTTTACTCTCCGTCTCCTCATCGCTTGGATTCAGTGACAGCCTGAGGGGAAGGTGTGACCGGAGGTGTAGAAATGACAAGATCAGGCGCATTGTTAAAATATTGAATTCATTCACAAAGATTGAGTGCTGGTTTTCAGCGGGGATGTCCCCTGTGTAGACAAGGCTGGAATGATATTTTAAAATCATTTTATTTTAATGGGAGGAAATGATTTTTAAAAAACACATTCACTATTAAATTGGAATTTTGCAATATTTTATTAAGCAAAAATATGCCATCTTAAGCAAGTACTGCAAGTCTGTAATAATTATACTAATGTAAGTGATCTGCTGAGAATATTCCCATTTTCCCTTCAACGGACACATTGCACTCTGATAAATCTCGGGCTCAGTGTTGAATGATTTTTGTACTGGCACTCTCTGGAATTGTCTGTGGAAAGAGTGTTTAGCATTGCGATATATTTGGCTTAACGCTTCCTCAAAGGCACAGTCCCCAAGGACAGGTAGAAGCTACCCCCATAGCTTTACTGTACTGGCATAGTCAACACGTTTAAATGCATTTGTACGTGTAAACATCTGTATCATTATTATTTTTATTTTTATTTTTATTTTTTGCCTGAAACAGAATGGTGTTCCTTAATAAATTTTATGTGTGAAAATTTAAGCTATAATTCAGAATCTATCCAATGTTTTTTTTCCCCCATCTGTGTCATAAGCAAATAATTCCTGAAGTTAAAAGAAACCCAGTCAGTTTTTCTTAGCTGTAAAAACAATGCTGCTGATACTGTTTTAGAAAGGTTAACAAGCTCAGTGTGTTTACACTGCAGCAATGCCCTTGGCACGGGGCAGGGATTGTGGTATTTTGTTCTACGCCTGGTCTCTGTGTAGCTGCTTGCAGGACAGTGTTCTCTATCATGTTGATCTTCTACCCATTTTAACAGACCACTTAACATTCAAGTCCAGTTTTCAGCCCTATGTTTTTGATTTATCTGTGTGATTCTTTTTTTTTAGAAACAAAATAATATTTGGGAACAACAGTTAAGACACTGTCCTAGAAAAAAGGAACAATAGCTTATGTTTCATTAGTGGTTACAAGCTCAGCTCATTGCACTGGTTGCCATTCAATGCAAAGCACACAAGTCTTCCAGAATTTCATTCTGATTGGGAAAAGCATTTAGAGTCTGTTGAATGACTCAGTAATGTCTGGGATTCTGGGAGCTGTCCTTCAGTAATACCCACAATGTGATGGTGGTCCACATATCCTGTCTGTCTTATTCAGCTATCCTCAAGGCAAATCTTTTTTGTAAATGTATAGTCGCAATGCACCACAAATTCAATACAATTTCAGACCCTTGCCAGCTTAATGGAATGGAGCCAACGTTACAATGTGAAGCTATGCCCACCCTAAAGATTCATGTGCTGGGATACCTTATTCTAATGCTGCTTCTTCGGCCAAATTACTTAATTTGTTAAGTCATTTGGCAGTAGATGCTTTTCAGTCTTTTACTTGTTCAACACCTCCCATTCACACCATGTCCCACCCCAAATCTTTCTACAGAAATTACTTAAAATTAACTTTTGTTTCCTAAATAGCAGGTGGCTCTGTTAGACTTATACTTCTATTCAGGACACCACAATGTGGCAAATATATCAGTTCTATGTCTCTACGTGTAACAGAGAGACAGATATGAATAGAGATGAGAAAGCTAGTGAAAAGGGCAGTGTTGTAGGCTAACACTCTAAACTTTGAACATCGTACAGTGCTGTATCACCCATGTGCAATACACATGCCATGGGCCAGCAACCACATTCAATTGGACTTGGATTGAATGGGAGAGTTTAATTGCATGGTCCCAGAGTGAGGATGGTAATTAGCACCCAGCTTTTCTGCTTCAGTACCTCTAATTTAATTTATAAGGCTGATGTCAGCCTATACTTTTTTCTTTATTTCTTTTATTTTTGTCTTTCTTCGTCCCGTAACGACATGGCCTACTCGTGATCAGATTTCCCACACTCATTGGACATTCTCACGGCATTCAGTTGTTTGCCCCTCAGTTTTACTTCACTCAGGCATGGATCTTACTGCATACAAATGCAAACTGTTCATCTTTGCTCCTGGCCAGCCATACTCAATGGTTGCAAAATAATATTTTCACTTCAAATAATGAGATATGTGAAATCTACTTTTTAAATTGTTCATTGTGTCATGATGTGTGTAAAATAATTTCCCTGATTTCTAAGTCACCTCCATTGTAGACACCAAACACATTTTTACACGTCATACACTCTCGACAACATTGACTCATTCATCTGGCATCCATGTTTTTATGTATAATATATAGCTTTGCACATTGATCTTGTGTTTGACTCATCGATCTGGCTTGCTGTGTGCAGTCTACCTGCAATGGCACTCCCAGTAGCACCCTATGCAACCTTTCAATGCATATTTTGAGGTTTTTAATATAACTTTTCCTTGCCTGAAACTGTTTTTTTTTTTCAGTGTCTTCATGTGAATGAAGATCGTTTTATTGGTCAGGTCAGAACCCATGCCCAGTATGGCTGCCAAACACATTCTTTGCACATGTGCATAACACATTCCCACGGCATATCAGGGATTTCTTCTATCATAGAAGTTTATAGCCATGAACTGGCTTTTTGAACTCCTGATCCAGCACTGTGCAAAATATGGCCATCACTGAAGAAGCCTATTACAACTTAGACATTCATCTCTTATTTGGCACATGTTTGGCTCAGACATAGTGTCTTTACCTGCTATTAACCATGAGCACAAAGTCACCAGTCATTTGAACTGAAATAAATGTGGTTACATGCAACCTTAATAGTTTTATTCTTATTTATAGTCTCAGTTCTGAACATCTGCAGATAGTTTTTTTTTTTACAAATTGGCCACTATCAAGACATGATTGAATGAGATGTTCAGGGTATGAGGAAGTGGGCATGTTTTTCTTACATAATTCCCATCCAAAACTACCTTACTGTAAGGCCAAAGTTATGATAAATAGCTGACAGGGTTGGTCACTGTACTGCTGTATTCTCAAGTCGGTAGTCAAATAATGTGAAATAATAGCATTTCCAGATGAGCTGGTATATCACTACAAGACCAGTCTTGATAATAGAGAGAAAATTCCAGAAACCTCTGGCTGATTGAGCTAAGGGAACCAAGACCACAAGCTTCTGTCTCTCTGTGGTAGTCAGTCAAAAGTGGCCAGCAGAGACCTGGTCCACCAGTTCCAAGGGCAGGAAAGGAGACACTGACAGTAATCGCTGCATTCACAGTTTACAGTGATGCTTTTGTGTGTTATTCATTGGATGGACAGTGCCATGATTTAAATCCAAAATCATAGTACAATCAGGAATTTGTGTGCTGTGTGGAATACATTGTGGTTTTGCTGTGGTTCTTTAAGTGTCTCTCTACAGCCAGTATTGAATTCAGCTGCATACACCATAGACAAATTAAAGGCTGCAGCTTTGTTACAATATCACCCCCCCCCCCTCCCCCATTGGGTTTAGTCAATTACCTCTGCATCACATTACTCTTGTGTAAAGGCTAATCTGAATCTTAAGCATGGAATCTCATAAACAATTTCAGTTTTCCAACTGTTGAGTGCGTGTATGTCAGAACAGAATTTCTCAGCAGTCTTACGCATGTTTGTTCAACAGGAAGCAATTGTGTATCAACTGTAATGTTTCTAAAACATTACTCTTAATCTGCTCTTGATGTCACTGGGGGCACTCATGTTCACACTCGTTTTCATTTTTTCAGGGAGAAGCACAGATTGTAGCCACCCACTTCATAGTTTTATTATAGCAGGTGAAGTGCTGTGCTGCACAAATACAGGCAAGCATGTGTGAAATGTGTGAAAGTTATTATGTTGAATTGCTTTCAGTGCCATTGCAACTGTATATCTTTATAGTGTTTATGCTAGTGTCTTATACTGAAATAAATTGCTGCTTATAGTCATCTAGTCATTTCCCTTTATCTATGGTAAACAAAAATTCCCAGAGCCTTTTCAACAAACAGAAGCACCTCTCAGGGATTTAAGATGGTAATTTATCAACATGACCTCCGTTGAACCCTCCCAAACCCCAGGTGGCAGTGTTTGATTGTTCTGTGAATGGTGTCCATATTCCAGGCTGCTCACAGATGTAGACTCATAGTAGAAGAAATAACATTTTACAGCTCTTTCTGTTTTTAATTTGGATTGTATAGAGGCAATCTGAGACATTTTGTGGTCTTCAATATACTGTAGATTAAGGCTTGTAGAAAACATTCTGCTTCCATCCTAAAAATAAAATTAAATAAAATGCCGCCAACAGTAAACATTTAGATTTCCTACCTGACATCGTTTGTTTTGTGGGTTTCTGTATTTGTGGCATAATCAGAATTGTTCAATGTCTTCAGCAATTAATGTTAGGCAGAAGAAAACTTGCCTTCTCTGTCTGTCATGCAGTGAAAACTGACTGCTTCAAGAATTGAAAATCAAGACACAAGATGTTTATTTACCCAATGTAAATGGACACTGAGAATAGCCTGAGTCAGAAATCCTTGGAGAGTTCCACTATTGTTGCCTGTCATTTGTTTTTGTTTTTTACTGAAGGACTGAACGACCCTTTTCCTAGAACCATAAATTGGATGCGAATGTCACCCTTACACACAAAGACTCAAGTCACAAAGACAGTGGGGTCAGAGCAGCTCATGCAGAGTATCTTAGAGCTTGGTTGAGCATTGTGTCTCAAGAGCTCTTCAGGAGGGCCCTTGAGTTTGTGGAGTAGACTGTATGAGAATGTTGTTGGCCGCCGCTCCAGGTCTGACTGCTCAAATCTGCGCGGCCATGTGCTGTGCTAAGCAGTGACACAGCGGTGTCACCTGCTTCCGTCGCAACTATTTGTTCAAGAGGTGTTCATGTGTCACCCTTTAATACTATAAGGTAGAGCACCCTATGTCAGACTGTTTTTTTCATGTCCAGTTCCAACTATATTCCGTGCAGAGCGAGGGATGGTAGACGCTGGGTCATGTTGCCTAGGGAACATGACCGGGATTCTGAACTATTTAGCATCACATAAATGTGATAAAAGAGAGTGGATGGATCATTAATTGTCTCAAGAGGAAAATGTTTTGGCCATTCAGCTACAGCGCTAGTTGCAATAGCAACTCCTCTAGTCAACTGGGTGCCTGCATCCTGATGCAATAAGTGCAAAGTAAATCTGGTAGCATCAAAACAAGCAGCAACCGGCGCTAGTGTGTATTTCAAATTGAGCACCACAAGGAAAGAAAATTAAAAAAGAGGAAATGTGTGAAATCAGGTCAGATTAAAGCTGTATTATTTTGGCAAAGCACAAGGAAAAGTTAAATCATTTCAAATTGAATTGAATACTGCATATGTTATAAAGTTATTTTGTACATTGTGGGTCAGTCATTACACCACTTGGATAGGTCTAACTGTTTCCAGATGAATGTGGATTTAAAAAGACAAAGTATAACCGGTGGAACATTTTGTGAGGACATAAGATGTATGTATATGTTTTTTCAAGTATTTGCAGGTTCCAGTTAGTTAAATATTTAGGTGAAACACAACCTACTAATAGTTGATTCAGTTAACGGCCATGAGTTCTCTTCATATTATGTTGATACTTTGTAATATGTCAAAAAGTTAGTGCTCACCCGAAGCAAAGGCTGGACCCCCCCAGGCAGAGACATTACAGGTTTGAGCCTGTTGTAAGGTGAGCTTCAGTGACCTGGAAACATTGTGGTGAAAAACGGGATGAAATGAAAAAAAATTCAGTGTTTCACTGTGTCCCCGCAAATAACTATCAAACGACATTATTATCTTCTGACAGTATTAGCTTCCCAGTGACATGTCTTTCTTGGGTAATTCAGAACAATGGCACCATAATAAGCTCCTACATTAACAACCTGTGTAGTGATTCAGGCCTTTATCAGACAGACCAGCAGTCTCTGGTCACCTCTCTGCTCAGCAAGCTCATTGTGGATACTTTTCTTTCTCCTTGGTTTCATACAAGCCTTTCAAGTGTTCTCTGTGATATTGCCCTGGATTGAGAGCTTTTCTCTGTCCAAGAGGTTTTAAAGGGGAAAATATGTAAGTATAAGAGCTAATCTGTGTTTCTTGAACCTCCTACTTTTGCTCAACCCTGGGTTTTTAAACTCCCACAGTGTCAAAGCAGAGGATGGGGTCAAAGATCTTTCCCCTGAATAATACTTAAGCTTGAGGGTCTATGACTTCGTATAACCTGACCTGACCCCTCAACTCAATAGTGGTCATGTTTTTTTCAGTCAGTTTGGAACCCACTGACCTGACAGTGGGTTAGAAGTGCAAGGTTGAAATCTTCTCTTTTGTTCTGTGAAAGCCGAAGCAGTTCACAAAAAAGGATGAAATTGCTTGTGGCAGCCTGGCTGTCAGTGGAGGGGCATATCATTTCCTGTGTGTCAGAGCTCGCCACAGTCACGTCTTACCCCGTCCATATTTATTTATTGTCATACCATCATTGATCTTGTATTTTTTTTTGTTTGTTTGTTTGAATCACTAATGGATATTCTTGGCTAAATGTTTTTGGTATTATGGCTTTTGAAAATAAATGCTATATGAGAAACTGAACATGCAAAGCTTCACAGCCTGGGCTCTGCAGCGGTACTCCGGTTCTTGAATTTGCTTACAAAGGGAGACAGGAGCTGTGAGTGGTAGCACAGGAATGCTGGGGGTGTACTGGGTGAATAATTGTTTTATTTCAGTGTAGTACGGCCACTGCAGTCACTGAAACCAAATTGCTGGGACAGGGGCGTTTATGGGTAGCATGCTGGGTGTTTGTGATTAAACTGTGGAGAGACAAAAGGCTGAAATCCTGACTGCCTATGACTGGTTTAATTAGGGCCAGAATCACCATGAGGGATGTGTGCTTCTTCTGTGGATGCTTATTGCTCTTATTTGCATCATTACTTTTCTTTCTGAGCTGATGTGCTCTCTTTTAGGTTTGGCTTCACTGCTATTCCATGTTATAACAAGCCAAACACCCCCCACCCAGCCCAGTTTACTTCTTTCGACCCAAAATAATGTTAATCCAAAACTGATCTAAGACTATTAAAGCGAAAAATACAGCCAAAACTCCTTTTAATGATTATTTTTGTTCCACATCCAGTTTTTATATTAAATACATTTTAAATTATGTACTTTTAGACCACATACTCTATGTTTGTTTACTCTATTCTGTTGAAAGAATACTTGCTTGCACGTGCATGTGTGTATATACGGTGCCGTGAAAAGGTGTTTGCCTTCCTGATTTCCTCTATTATTGCATATTTGTCGTGTGGAATGGTATCAGACCTTGTAATATCAGACACAGGGAAACTGAGTAAACACAAAACACAATTTTTAAATTATTATTTCTTTTGTTTAATGAAAAAAGTTATCAAACACCCATATTACCCATGTAAAAAAGTAATTTTTTAAATTTTTATTTAATTGATAATTAGATTCAGCTGATTGAATGCAGCTTGATTGCTGCCAGCCCTGTTGAATGTAAATCTCACTGATATTGAAACTTACCATCTGAGTGAAGTGGCCACCACAAAGTTTCTACAAGCACACTATGAATAGAAATTCCAGAAGAGATGAGAAAAGTTGTTGAAATATTATCAGGCTGGAAAGGGTTACAAAGCCATTTCTTAGACTGAACCACAGTGAGAGCCATTACCTCCAAATGGAGAACCCTTGGAACAGTGGTGAATTTTCCCAGGAGTGGCCGTTCTGCCAAAATGTCTCCAAGGGTGCAGCGACAACTCATCCAGGAAGTCATAAAAGATCCCAGAAGAACATTGAAAGAACTGCAGGCCTCTCCAGCCTCAACTAAGGTCAGTGTGCATGACTCCACAATAAGAAAGATATTTGGAAAAAATGGGATTCATGGGAGAATAGCAAGGCGCAAACCAACAGAAATATCCTTGCTCGTCTCACATTTGCAGAAAAGCACCTGGTTGATCCACAAGCCTAGGCATAATGTTCTATGGACAGATAAGTCAAAAGTGGAACTTATTAGACAACTCGGGACCCATTATGTCTGGCGTAAAGCAAATACAGCATTTCACGGTAGGAACATTGTGTGTGATGGTGCAGGGATGCTTTGTTGCCTCAGGACCAAGAGAACTTATCGTTATCGAAGGGACCATGAATTCTGGTCTGTACCAGAAATTCCTAAGGAGAATGTACAGTCATCTGTCTGTGAACTGAAGCGTAATTGGGTTATGTATCAAGACTGTGGTCCATAACACAAAAGTTTGTCCACATATGAATGGCTGAACAAAAAAAAATTAGGTTTTGGAGTGACCTAGCCAAAGTCCTGTCTTGAACCAATAGAGATGCTGCTGCAGGACCTGAAACGAACACGTTTGAAAACTTAAAAATTAGTTTGAATTAAAGCAGTTCTGCAAAGAAGAGGGGGCTAAAATTCCTCCAGAGTGATGTGAAAGATTTATATCAAATTATAGGAAGGGTTTGGTTGCAGCTATTGCTTTTTAAGGTGGTGCAACCAGATAGTAAGTATAAGGGGGGTGATTACTTTTGCATATGGGTGAAATGGGTATTTGATAACTTTTTTCATTAAATAAGTTCAATTATAATTTACATTTTTTTTTGTGTTTGCTCAGGTTCCCCTTGTCGAAATATTGCATTTTTTCTAAAGATCTGAGACCATTCAATCTGACATGCAATAAGAGAGGAAATCAGGAAGGGACAAATACTTTTTCACAGCACTATGTATACATATATATGTGTGTGTGTGTGTGTGTGTGTGTGTGTGTGTGTGTGTGTGTGTGTGTGTGTGATACTTGTAATACTACCAAATGTCCCCACACGGATA
Source organism: Anguilla rostrata (assembly GCF_018555375.3). Classification (NCBI taxonomy): domain Eukaryota; kingdom Metazoa; phylum Chordata; class Actinopteri; order Anguilliformes; family Anguillidae; genus Anguilla; species Anguilla rostrata. Next base: position 26,621,592 of record NC_057948.1, read on the forward strand.
GAAAGATGAGGAAAATTATGTGTCAAGAGGCTGTTTTAGGGTTAGGATTTAGGGTTAGGGTTACAATTAGGTTAAGGTTAGGGTTAAGGTTAGGCATGTAGTGGTTGGGGTTAGGGTTAGGGTTAGGGGTTACGGAATAAATGTAAGTCAATGGGAAGTCCTCACAAGTATAGCAGTACGAACGTGTGTGTGTGTGTAAATTCACAATGTCTTTTTGTTATTTTGAAGTAAACTGTGGGGTGGGATTGATTAATAGGAACACAGTATACCAGGTAACGTGACCAGGTAATTTTGCCCGAATCTTAGTGTCATTAAGTACACAGTTTGTGTCCCCCTGTGAACTGTTTTGTTATAATCTTCTGAACCTCTGGCAGCTATTCACAGCTTCATATCGGCGGGGGCAATATATTCCAGAAACATTTATGTCAGTGTTTCGGCTGGCTGTAACCTTTTGGGATTAGACACAGCTCCTGCAGCACCTGTTCTCAACAGCAGTGCTTCCACGGGTGGACTATATGAATTTATGGACTTCCAGTTTGAACTTTGTCTTTTCACCTTATGTATCCAGCTACTCTGAGATCTATGGGCTTTTTTTACCCCTTTCAAAGCTGTCCTGAGTTAAGGCTTCTGGAAGAAACAAATTTGATCCCAAGTGGTTCATATATTACAGGCATAGCAGCAATATGTATAGATCATCTGAGGTTTATTGTTTTGTTGGGGGGTTTTCTTTAGGCACATTTTTACTATACTTAAAAATAAATAATAGTATAAAAATAGCAATAGAATTATTGATAATAACACGACAGCAGAAGTTGATTCAGGTACTTAATCATTATTATTAAGAAATTGTTATATAGATGAAAATGGTAACACATATTCTTATTGTCTGGTTTATATATTGCCCTTCTACCTCCTACATGTCATTACTGCTGTTTGTTCTTTCTCTGCTTTTATAGAGTTTGGGCTGCGATGAGTTTCTGGGCACAGGTAAGGTGATGGACAAGTGTGGAGTGTGTGGCGGGGACAACACAGCCTGCAAAGTAGTCTCTGGGACCTTCAAGCACACCCTAACGAAGGTGGGGTACCACAAAATTGTGGAGATCCCGGAGGGCGCCACCAAGATTAATATCACCGAGATGATCAAGAGCCGGAATTACCTGGGTTAGTCGGACCAACCGCTCCAACCTCACCCCAGCTGTTCTCAGCATGATAATGAAGACATTTAAGGCATTGCCTGTCATACACTGTGATATACATTTCAGGCAGTACACTGTGATACAAAAGTATGTGGACACCTGAACATCACACTCATATATAATTGTTGAACATCTCATTTCAAAAACCATGGGCATTAATATAAAGTTGGACCCCCCTTTGCTGCTGTAACAGCCTCCACTTTTCTGGGAAGGCTTTCCAGTAGATTTTGGAACATGGCTGCAGGGATTCGCTTTCATTCAGCCGCAAGAGCATTAATGAGGTTGGGCACTGATGTTGAGCGTAAGGCCTGGCTTGCAATCAGCATTCCAGTTCATATTCATTAAATATTATTGTGCGATAATTAAGTTTAGGCAAAGACTGGCTATGGAGGTGCATGGGTTTTATTTTAAGGACAGGTTTAATTAGGCCTTCGTGGAAAACGGCAGTAGATCAGTCTCTAGACAGTTATGTTAAGACCCCAGTCGTAAGTTTGTGTTTACATTTGTTACCTTAGCATGTGTTTATTCGTTCCGGTTGTCATTGGTTCTAATTGGTCATTTCCGTATCCGGTTGCTTGGCTTGAAAAAGCCGCCGTTTGCTGCCTACCAGTGGAGACTAGTTCTTCGAACTTGTGGTTGCTGTGGTGTGTTTTGTGATTGCTTCATTTGACTTTGCATATTTGACCCTATCTTTGTTTGACTTCGATTCCCATCTCGCCCTTCTGGTTTGTTTGCTGATTTGATCTTGTGTATGACTATCGATTTGTTTCCTTTGACTCTGATTCTTGCCTTAGCCCTTCTAGTTTGTTTGCCCTGTGATTTTGTGTTTCTGACCATTCGCTCTCATATTCGATTCCGATTCTCGCCTTGCCCCTCTGCTTTGTTTGCTGATTGGAATTTGGTACGCTCGTGTTTGACTTTGACTCACGTTTTGCCCTCTACTCGCCGTATAGTGCTCCGGTTAGTTAGTGTGTTCCCAGCTGGACTAAAAATCTTTCCATCGGGACATAAGTTCGTTATTTTGCTTTGTTATTTTTCCTTTATTGTTTTTGAAGCTACTCTGGGTGGAGATCTAACGCTTCGTAGGTGGTACGCTATTCAGGCTTTTAGTTTCCGACTATCAGCTAACTGTCCGAAGTTCAACGTTCAAAGCCGCCCCGTGCCCAGTAACCTTTGAAGACTAGCCAGCATTTTTTGTTAGATTTAAATAGGCAGATAGGGACCAGAGTTACAGATCAGTTTGCAGTACATTTCCCTACTCATTTCCGTTATCATTTACCCTGCTACGGTCTGACTGTAGACAAGGTCGTACCAGTTACCTTTGGAAAAGTATATAAACAAGCTTTCTTTAGTACTCTATCCTCCTGTTTCCCTATTTGTTTATATAATTACATTTGGCAATTTCATTGCTGACTAAAAACTAAGCTGGGTCCTTTGTGGACACTTCTGAAAAATATATTTTGTGAATTTTTTCTACATAAAGACAAAAGTTAAGTCAGGGGAATATTTGCACAAGAACAATGCCTACTTTCATCATCCATGCTTTGTTTTGGCTCTTGTTGAACAGATCTTATTTCAATCTTGTTAAACTACTGGCAAGTTCGTAGGTCAGTGAGCAAAAGCTGGTGATGACTACTGCCAAAATTTCCCCTGGGGGGTTGAGGACCGTGTGGAGACGTGATGTGGCTGGCTGGAGTCTTGACCCATGATAATCCATCGCCAACTGACAGCTCCCTTAAATCCTTTTGTAATGGCAGGGTGGCTGTCAGGAAACTGGACTTGTGACCTGTAGGTTCTAGGTTCAAATCTCAGGTGGGGTACTGCAGTTGTACCCTTGAGCAAGTTGTTTAATTAGAATTTTCCTGTTAATGACCACACCCTTGTTGCCAACTCAATGGGCAAGCTATATTAGCATAATGTCTCAGTGAACATTGGCTTGAATTATCCTTATTTAAAGAGACATTTTTAGAAAGACCAAAACTTGTAAAAGAAATAAAGCTATGCCCTGAGATCCTGCACTACAAATGTGGCCATAAGGATCTAGTTGAATACATGAAAAATATTATCAAAAGTTAGCAAAAAGAAAATCGTGTTTATGACCTGTTAGTCATGAACATTTGACAACACTTTGAAGGTGATGAATACAGTTAACGACTGTTAAGAATGAAAAGCTGCTAGGGACAGAAGCCTTGATTCGTTGCTGTTTTACATTTGATGAAAGCCATCATTTCTCATTTGAGCATTAGCCTGAGCACCCTTCATCTCAAATTTGGTCTGTAATGGATTTACATTTATTTTTTCACGGATTTCCAAGTGTTTAAACTGCTCACACATTGGGTTGTGGAACTTATTGCTAACTGAGTATGTGACTTGCATTGTTAATTTAAATGAATGTACCAGAAATTTAAAATTTAAAATAGAAATTTCACTGTTTTGTAAAGTAGTGACTTGAAGTTTGTATTAAGTACCTTGAGCAAGGGTATGTAATGATAATGCTGTACAAAAGGGCAGTATGAAAACTGTATGCTATTGTTCATAAGCCTTTCTCTTGAAAGGACATCTAATAATTGAATATATAAATTAATGGCATGTACTCACTGTCATGTAGCTCTACGCAGTCGTTCTGGTCGCTCCATCATCAATGGGAACTATGCAATTGACCGCCCAGGGAAGTACGAAGGTGTGGGCACCATGTTCACCTACCGTCGGCCCAATGAGATACGCAGTACTGCTGGAGAGTCATTCCTGGCGGAGGGGCCCACCAATGAGATCCTGGATGTTTATGTGAGTTACCAATCACTGGAGTTCAGCTACTCCCAGTTGGACCCATACTTTAATCTGTGTCATTTCACCTATATTCGTGTTTCATTATAGTCAAAATGTGTGGTACCTTTGTGGCAGAATCATAGCTTTACATCTGGATTTCACTGGGATTCCTATTATATGATGAAGGACACAACATAGTGGTTAGCTCATGTACACATCATTTATTGCTGCAATCTTTGCAGATGATCTACCAACAGCCCCATCCTGGAGTCCACTATGAGTTTGTTCTCCCTGCTGAGAATGCAGTCAGTCCACAGGTTCCTCTGGATAGAAGACCCAGTGGTGAGTGTCTTCCATGCCAGTTGTGAAAGCACAAAAGGCCACAGACACAGCGACTCACATTACAGCAGGAGAGACACAGAGCATAGAGCGTGAAATTCCATACTGTTGTACTTGTCATTAATCGACTTTGAGGATTCAGAGGTTGCTCTCCACTGAACAGGAAACACCTTACATAGTCAGGGTGGACATGAACATGCTGGTGCAGGCAGATACCCTCCTCAGACACCCAACAACAAATTTCCAGTCCCCCAGCCACCCAGACACCAGCGAGAGCACAACTGGAAACTTGTGGGGTTGACGGACTGCAGCGCCTCCTGTGGCAAAGGTGAGAACTTTCCCTTCGACTCAGCTCCTCACCGCATGTCCTCTTACTACCTACACAGGAGCTCATTTGCATGATGAAGTTTCAGTGGAAGTGTTCATTGCTTTACTATATTGTCCATAGTGCCCTGGGTCAGCAGGAGTGGTTGTTTGTCAGTGCACATGACTCCTGTGTCGCTTGCAGGTACCAGGTACACAGTGTTCGGCTGTGTCCACAGGGCCACTCACGAGCAGGTGACGGACAGCCTGTGCGACAGCGCCTTCAGGCCCAGCACACAGGCGGAGCCTTGCAATATGCAGCCCTGCCCTGCCTTGTGAGCATTCTCTCCACTCTCCTGCTGTATATTAATTTGTGTCTTGTGATGTTACTTCCTGGATTTTCCACCATATGAAGTCCTATAATGAGGAGTTGTTCTGTGCTATGGCAACTAACCCTTTGACTTGCACAGGTTTTGTCACCTGGGTTAGCCCTGCTAGGCATTACCCCAGATATGGAGGGGGGTGCTTGAAAGGCAACCTGGGTAAACCCTGAATAGACCTGTTGTTTGTACAGACTGTTCAGAAAAAAAAAAACTGAACAATCAGTGCACAGAAATTGTTAACTAATACTCACCATCTCACATAACATTTACTTATATGATTTTTTAAAATCTTTGCATCTCTTCTGTTGCTTGAATAAATTAGAGCGTAGAAAGGATATAAAGCTGATTTCCTTTCTCTGTAGACAGGAGACATAATGTCAGGCATAAATGGGTTGAATTACCTGTTCTTATGTTTTTTCTTATGTTCGTGTCTAACATATTAAGGACCATAGAGGAACAGCACAGTGAGGGCTGTATACCGTAATTTCTGCAGCTTGGCGTTCTGCTTAGCTTTGAGCCCAACAGCTATCATGACCTTTGCAGCACATAGTTAGGTAGCTGTTATACGTTATCTGGCATTTTGGCTCATTCTGTTGAAACTGATTTATGTTCTAGTCTCCCTGACTTTTATGCTTGCAGATGGTATAAACTAGCCAGCAGGTTAGCTTAGAAACTTCAAAACCTGAAATGAAAATATCCCCAATATATTTGTATATTTAGTAGGTCCACCATAAATGATTCTGTGGGAAGCCACGAGGGCCTCAAAGTAGAAAAGGTGCCCAGAATAGTTCTGTTTTCACTGTGCATGTGGCTCTGGCTGCTACATTTTAATATTTCAGTTTACAGTTTCATAAAAAGCTGAGCTTCAACATCTGGTTGGCTTTCATCTGGTCTGGCAGCTTCCTTCGTGGCATTTATGTTTGTGCCCAGAGGTCGTTGTGCTGTGTGAACGAAGAGGCAGTGCTCTAAATACATTATCATGACATGCTAAAGAGAGAAAAAAAACATCTTCTATTATTACTGGTTTTCAAGCAGGATGTAACAGTGCCCAAAACATCACCCGTAAACAGTCTCTCCATTGTTATGTATTGAAAAAAATATTTCTGCTTTAGATATGCCTCTGCACAGTAGCCATATGTACAGATCACATGGAATTAATTTATACAGTAATAGATCATGGGAGGCTTGTTATTAATGGTGCGGAACATACAGAATTTGTGACGAGATGCACGTCTCGTAGTACTCTGAAAACTTATACACAGTGCAACGTGAAAACAGGTCTTAAATATAAAATATATGACAAATTCAAAAAATATTTCCACATAAATAAATTTATTGTACAAGTGATTTAATTCATTTCATATAAATCAAACATCTGCTGGGGAGGAGAGGAATTATGGGTACTTTTTTAAGAGGAGTGGCATTACAATGTGAGGTGTAGAGAGTTGTTTAATGGTGGTGCGCCTTTGAGACCCGAGTAAAGTTAATAAGAGCCTGCACAGTTTTAATGTTGGCAGGCAGAACATTCTGGCACTTAGGAATAAGAAACGGGAAAGAACTATATATTTGAACAGAGATAAATATGTAAAGGCTAACAGAGATAGAAAACCCATGTGTTGTATAAAGGCATTGTCAAATGAAGGTAACATATCATATAATTATGAACATACGTAGAGTATGCAAAAAAACAAGTGTTTGACATGTATTTAAGCAGAAACAGAAAACCAGGCTCAAAATATGAATGTGTTTGCAGTTCACAAAGCCAGGCTATCTGAGATTGACTGCAAAAAATTGATCAGTCTTAGTAATACATACCCAGTATGTGCCTCACAGAAGCTGTCTGCATTGTCTTGTGTTTGTAGCTGGGACATTGGCGAGTGGTCAGAGTGCAGTAGAACCTGTGGCCTGGGCATGCAGCACAGACAGGTGCTCTGCCGGCAGGTGTATGCCAACCGCACCCTGAACGTGCAGACCAGCCGCTGCCACCACCTGGAGCGGCCCGAGACCACCAGCACCTGCCAGCTGAAGATCTGCAGCGAGTGGCAGATCCGCACCGATTGGACAACCGTGAGTAACATCATCAGTCACTGCTCTGTGCCTCTGGTCAGCGACAGCAGCATACTGTAGCATTACATTCAGCTGGCCGTTCCTGCAGATTGTAACCTTACATTACATTTTCTATTCAAATATAAAATGCATGTTACATTACATAAAACAAATTCTCTCTGGGGAAATTTTTATTTTCTGTACTGACCAATCCCTGGCCGTCATAGTACTGATGACAGTGGGCAATGATTGTTTGCCTGTTATGAGAACAGACGTGCATGTGCAGGCCCAGTTGTAAACAATCTGGTGTAAATGTGTGGTGCGTCCCACGATCCTTCCCTGTGTTTGCACAGTGCTCGGTTCCCTGTGGGGTGGGCCAGAAGTCCCGGGAGGTGCGCTGCGTCAGCAACGTGGGCGACTTCGTGACCGACGAGGAGTGCAACATGAAGCTGCGGCCCAACGACGTGGAGAACTGCGACATGGGCCCCTGCGCCAAGAGCTGGTTCTTCACAGGGTGGGGCAGCCAGGTACCGCCCACCGGCAACTTGTGTCACAGACAATGGCTTTATTTATACGCCCACTCTGCACTCATCCATTAGTCTATTACGTGAGTATTTCAGATATCGGAGGGTTCTGCCAATCTCTTCGCCACTTCACTGAGCCACTTTAGAAACTGCTGCCTTCTGAGGCCATAGATATGCAGAATTATGATCTTGTTTCTCTCTGTCACACTATGTTAGATGTGTGCATTGTGGTCCGTCTTCAGTAGTTGGTGTTGCTGAGTGCTTGTGTAGCGCTCTGCAGTGAGGTGTTGTCTTGCATCTCTGTAGTGCTCCGCTGAGTGTGGAATGGGAGTGCGAACCCGGAGCGTGCTGTGCCTAACCAATCAGATCAGCAGCTTGCCCCTGGAGGGCTGTGGACAGGTGCGCCCTCCAGAGGCCCAAGCGTGTAACAACGGCCCCTGTCACAGTCGTATTGAGTGGTTCACAGGACAGTGGAGCCAAGTGAGTAATGGCATTCTTATTACCCCTCCTCAGTTCATTCATATAGCGCAGGATGACTGCATTTCCTCTGGTGTGTCACAGCGGTGCGTGCGCATCGTGGCTGTCCTGAGGTGTGTGACATGTGGGATCTGAGTGATGCGTGTGATGGCTGTCTCTCCCGCAGTGCTCTGCGGAGTGTGGCGTGGGCAGCCAGCAGAGGGAGGTGGTGTGCCTCATGATGTCAGACGAAGGCTTCACGGTGCTGCCCCCATATGAGTGCTCATCTCTGGACCGCCCCTCCAGCCAGCAGAGCTGCCAGCTCAAGGCCTGTGGTGCCAAGTGGTACCACACCGACTGGAGCGCTGTGAGTCCTCAGGAGGGGCATGTGTACCGCACCATCAAAGCCAAAAGTCCTGTTAGATACATTAGATACACACGTCCCTGCTAAAAATTCCAACTGAGACCAGGTCTATTGCTGGTTTTAAGTGGTCTTTGCCTGGTCATAGCTGGTTAAAGCTGGTGGCTAAACTGGTGGACTGACTGTAGCTGGTGGTTAAGTTGGTTGACCAGCTAGAAACAGCTAGAAGTGTCAAACACAGCTTAACCAGTTTGACCAGCTTTAACATTGTTTTTAACAGGAATACCCTCTACACTGGGAATAAGAAGCAAGAACAACCACTTCACACTTCACACTCACATTCACCTGTACAGAGGTGACTCTGTATGAAGAGCATTTAATGATTTTATATATATATATACATATAACATTTTTACTGAAACACCTAACTTTAGTTATATAGTGAATGTACTTGCTGCTATGAATTTTCGTAATATTGTGCCATTTGACATCTTAACAGATATATTATGCGAGTGGTTGGCGCATGTAAAGTGGTTTTTTAGGGACTTGACTGGTCTGTGCCCCTGCAGTGCTCCAAAACGTGCGAGGGGGGGTTCCGCGTGCGAGAGGTGCGCTGTCTCTCAGACGACATGCTGCCCAGCGAGGGCTGCGAGGCCCAGCTGAGGCCGGAGGAGCGGGACGCCTGCAATCCGGACCCTTGCGTCCCCGAGATAGGTAAGTGACCTCCGAAAAAGCCACGCCTACATCGCGTGACATGTGACCTCTGCCACTGCAGGGTGAGCATGTCACAGACAGCCAAGTCAGGGGGACATTGTGGCTGGGTGCTAACTATGTTTTGTTATCAATGGCACTGCTTCCAAGAGCGCACCCCACAGAGCACCACATCGCCCTTTGCCGTGAAATATGGTAGTTTGACAGGCCACTGCCATTCAGAACGATAAAAGTACTTTACAAGAATAGTTTAAGGATTAAATTTTAATTCATTCAGACTGAGTAGCTGTTTATTACCTGGGGAGATGGATGTACAGTTTTTTATTGGGTGAGGTTTACATTGAATACTTCTGTATGTTTATGTTTCAGATGAGAACTGTCGAGACAAATACTTCAACTGCAACGTGGTGGTTCAAGCGCGGCTGTGTGTGTATAATTACTACAAGACGGCTTGTTGTGCGTCCTGCATGCGAGTGTCCCGCAAGCAGTCAGGTCACCGAGGACGCAGATGACATCTCCTTCAGGGCCATCTTCGGGGGAGCCCAAAAACTGTGTCCACACCGAGCCTGAGCTGACCACGCTGACACAGTCGACAGCCAGCCTCTGGGCTAGAAGTCCTGGAGGGCACTGTGGGCACAGTGTACTTGAACAACACCTCCACTGATAACTAAGAAGGTGCCAAGGAATTGACATACTAGACCCTTTGGAGCGCACGCTGGGGTTTCAATGGAAATGGGCGAAACACTGCCTGGACAAAAGGGTGCGAGCAGTGCAATGGGCGAGATTTCTCTGGCATTGCCCGCAGCTCAAAAGGGGTGAGTTCATGTCCGAATTCATGTGCTACAGGTGCTATGCTTGTTGCCTACGTTGTTTGAAGATAAACTGTGAAATGACAGATAATTTCAGGTCTCATCTACAGGTAAAGTCAATCTCCGCTAAGTTCAAAAACATTTTGGGAGCCATGGAGAACACGGTGCATTGTTTCAGAGTTTCTATTTGGAGGGTTTTTCCCAGATTCTGACATTGTAACTGTACTGTATTCTTGCTGGCTGTGAAGGACTGAGCTGCCTGGTAGAATGCCTCACTTGCATGGTAACAGCTATTGCAGTATCAAAGTTTTACCAGTAGGGGTACTGAAAAAAATCTGTTCAGTTCTTATTTTTTGTATTCTTTTATATTCAACATTTTGTATAGAATGTCTACTTTTGTATGCCTCATCACTTTATAAAATGCATATTTATGAGGAAATTATGAATTATATATTGAGGTTTACTAAGTTTTGTTATTTGTTGATTAAAAATGTTTTCTGAGTTCGTAAATGTTTTAGATAACTTTTCTAGAAGTTACGCAGAATTTAACTTTACCAAAGACAGATGGAAAAATTGCAGCACAGGTTCAACTCAAGTTATAAAAATAAGGGTAAAAATAAAGAAAATAATTTATAGTATACATTATACATTATAATTGAAATATTGCCTTCATTACTTACAACTGATGTTTTTGTAATCTCAGAATTGAGCCTGTCTCCCAGCTGCTGCTGATGAAACTGACACTACATCACCAGAATTTACTCTGCATGTAAATGTGAATGCATGCACGTAAATCATGTTGCCTGTAATTCATGCATATTTATGTAACATATCACTTAAGATTGTTACTGAATTATCCCTTAAAGTTCACTTCTGAAACTGCTCTGCAGGATATTTGTGCATTATTTACAATAATGGAGAAAACTTTTATTATATGCTGGTTCAAAATGCTGTAATTAATGTTTGTTTGGCCTGTAGGTACTAATAGATTGGCTTGTCCTATTTGAGTGAAGCAACTGAAACTGTTGTTCCAGCACATCATCCAGTCACGAATAGTGGACCAGCGGGATGACAAAAGCAATTCCATATGTGAACATGACTTTCTTAATTTTATATATTATTTGACCTCTTTTTCACCTACCCATGTACAGTATACTAGTTTGTGGGCATTGTATTTAATTCACTGGTATTTGATTCCGTAGATTAAGACATTCATCAGATATATTATAAAGTTGGTCTTTTCAGCCCTAAAGTGGTGCCCACAACCAGAGGTTTTTATCAGTTTCGCTGAATTAAAATAGAATCCGATATTAGAATTTGATTTCGAGTCACTGTCAGGTAACTTACATTTCAAAATGACAATGTACTATGCAATTTGCCCAATATTTTCTTTTATGGAAATAATGTTGTTTTATTGTATGTTTTAGGGACAGTAAATACTGAAGCTAGTTCCAAATGGGATGTAAAACAAGTCATACTGCATACTCATATCTGTTCCAAAGGGCTATTTTTAGTAGGCAATATACTTATGTTATTTGACACAAATCAGCAGCTACACATTGGTGCATAATAATGCTCAGTAATTGACAGTTATATTTCCTGCCTACTTGAAGTGTTACAAAATGTGTTGTAAAATAGGTCTTTCATAATCCGTACAAGATGCAATTCAAACTGAACAGTATTATTCAGGCAGGTACTGTTAAGAAATGCGTGGTCATCATATGTTGTCTTACCAACAGGAAGAGCTGGTAACAGAGGTAACCTGAAATGTAAGTGAGTGATACAGTATGTTATCTTATGTTGAAAAATACATTGACATGAAATATTTTGGTGTTATTTCCTCTCCAGTCAATGAGCACAAAGCATTTATTGGCTTGTCACCTCAGTTTTTGATGTTTTTCATTTGTTTTAGTTTTTTTTGTTTTTGTTTTTGTTTTTGCTGGTTTGAGTTTTTTTTAAAATATTTTGATGTCACAACGTTTACATAATTAAAGAAAACTTTTTTTAACGTGCTTTGGTATTTCTTAAGTAAGTTAAATACACATTTTTCTTCGTTCTTTTGACCTCACATGATAGTATATTCAATAATAATAAAGTTAGTCATGGTTTGTATTTGTATTTGATATTCACAAAGTGCTTAGTTATTTTCTCATGCTGTGATTTAAAAATGTACACAGTATACACAAACGTTATGAAATTACACGTTAGCTCTGGCTAAACTTAATGTTAAAACGATTGTTAAAAAGTACACTTTCTGGATTATTTCCTGGGATGGATGGACGTATGCTTTTGATTGGACTAGATGACTATTATGTGCCATACATTCTATATAAAGATGTTTATGATGACCTGTCAGCTTTACAATTGGTGGTACAGGGGCATGTGAGGGTCTGTGGTCTAAAGAAACACTTAATTTAATTCCTGGACAGCTTGTACAGAGCTGTTATGATTCCAGAAGCTTCCAGAGGAAATTATTAATTTTATATTTGTTAAATTTATTCACAATTCTAATCATAAATTTCAGTTTTCACATCACGCTGGCATTTCTTTCCTTGAATGCAGTGGTCTCAGGATGCAGACTAAACATAAGATTAAACATTTTGAAGAATAATCAGGTAATGTACACATGTACATGTACTCTGGGGGCATGACGTCACTGTAGCTGCTTTGCAATTATGTGAAGTGTATTTTCTTGCTTTGGACCACATGTCCAAAGCAAGAAAGACGCAATGCCCAAATGTCCCTATACCAGTCATCATAAACTGCTGTAAATATACAAAATATCCTCATATCACATTACACTGTTTGGGCTAATTGATAACTAAACCATCCCTATGAATGGACCATGATGGTTGCATAGTTTTAATGCACTGAGTCCAATTGTTTGCACCCACAATTTTCTTGTGTGTATAAGTGTTGATTTGTTTCATTTTTATGGTTGGAAGAATTTGCTGTTACCGCTTAAAGTAATTATTTTTTTTGGAGTGTGTGTGGGTTCATAATTAAGGTCACAGGATTTGTACCTCTTGTGAAGTATCAACCCCTTCTCAATGAAGTCTTAATGTTAGTCTTAATGTATGTAACCACTTTTAAATTTCACCTTTAAAAAAAAAAAAATCAGCAAAACCAAAATTGCCGCTGTTATTTGAAGTACTTCTTTATTTTATTTGAAAGGGGATCTTCAGAAGCTGGGTTCCATCTAGTGGACACGATGCAAAATTACTGCTGAAGCTACAGAAAAATCAAGGCTTAGATTCTATTTGAACATGAGCCAAATTACATGAGCCGTGTTTTTAGATTCATATAGTATGACTCGCAATTTAACTCGCAATTTAAGTAAACAGTATTGTTGTCCTTTATCATTTAAATATCTGAATGTCAGTGATTGATTCCAAATCCTGTCTAGCCTGTCTACCTTGTTTGCTGATTAGATCTCATGTTTGACCACAGACTGACCCCTTCCACTCCAGTTCTAGGCTTAGACCTCCTATTTTGCCTGCTGATTTAGTTTGTTTGACCATTTGCCCGTTATATTGGGTTCTAGCCCTCTCCTTTGTTTCCTGATTGGATTTTGTGTTTGATTTGCTCGTTCTCAGCCTTGACTTTCATTCTACCCTGCTCATCAAATAGAAACTCCGGTTAGTAAGTATGTATGTGGATACATGGTTTATGGTCAAAACAAATAGTTCACTATAAATGCTTTCAGACACATTTTTATTCATTTACTTCTGTGTGGTACATGAATAAAAGTGAATTCCCACCCAACTGTGTGAAAATCATTCATATGAATTTTTTTTAGATAATATTCACTTTTTGGACATAAGACTATAGTCTTATGTATTTTGCTGATATTCCAGTGAAACACATTATTCATCATAAATGTCTTACAACACATTTTTGTTCATTTATTTCTGCGTGGGGCAGAAATAAAAGTGATTTCCCATTCAACTGTGTGAAAAACATTCATATTTCAATTTTTTAGATAATATTCACTTTTTGGACATAAGACTATAGTCTTATGTATTTTGCTGATATTCCAGTGAAACACATTATTCATCATAAATGTCTTACAACACATTTTTGTTCATTTATTTCTGTGTGGGGCTTGAATAATAATTGATTTCCCACCAAACTGTGTGAAAAACATTCATATTTAAATTTTTTAGATAATATTCACTTTTTGGACATAAGACTATAGTCTTATGTATTTTGCTGATATTCAAGTGAAAGACATTATTCATCATAACTGTCTTACAACACATTTTTGTTCATTTATTTCTGCGTGGGGCATAAATAAAAGTGATTTCCCATTCAACTGTGTGAAAAACATTCATATTTAAATTTTTTAGATAATATTCACTTTTTGGACATAAGACTATAGTCTTATGTATTTTGCTGATATTCCAGTGAAACACATTATTCATCATAAATGTCTTCAAACACATTTCTGTTCATTTATTTCTGCGTGGGACTTAAATAAAAGTGATTTCCCACCAAACTTTGTGAAAATCATTCATATTTAAATTTTTTAGATGATATTCACTTTTTGGACATAAGACTATAGTCTTATGTATTTTGCTGATATTCCAGTGAAACACATTATTCATCATAAATGTCTTCAAACACATTTTTGTTCATTATTTCTGGTGGGGCTTGAATAAAAGTGATTTCCCCCCACTGTGTGAAAATCATTCGTATTTAAAAGTTGGATAATATTCCTTTTTGGACATAAGACTATAGTCTTATGTATTTTGCTGATATTCCAGTGAAACACATTATCATCAAAATGTTTCAAACACATTTTTGTTCATTTATTTCTGGTGCTTGAATAAAGTGATTCCCTCCACTGTGTGAAAATCATTCGTATTTAAATGTTTGATAATATTCACTTTTTGGACATAAGACTATATCTTATGTATTTTGCTGATATTCCAGGAACACATTATCATCATAATGTTTTCAAACATTTTTGTTCATTTATTTCTGCGTGGGGCTTGAATAAAAGTGATTTCCTCCCAACTGTGTGAAAATCATCGTATTTAAATGTTTGGATATATTCACTTTTGGACATAGACTATAGTCTTATGTATTTTGCTGATATTCCAGTGAAACACATTATTCATCATAATGTCTTCAAACATTTTGTTCATTTATTTCTGTGGGCTTGAATAAAAGTATTTCCCTCCCAACTGGTGAAATCATCTATTTAAATTTTTGGATAATATTCACTTTTTGGACATAAGACTATAGTCTTATGTATTTGCTGATATTCCAGTGAAACACATTATTCATCATAAATGTCTTCAAACACATTTTGTTCATTTATTTCTGCGTGGGCTTGAATAAAAGTGATTTCCCTCCCAACTGTGTGAAAATCATTCGTATTTAAAATGTTTGGATAATATTCACTTTTTGGACATAAGACTATAGGCTTATGTAATTTGCTGATATTCCAGTGAAACACATTATTCATCATAAATGTCTTCAAACACATTTTTGTTCATTTATTTCTGCGTGGGGCTTGAATAAAAGTGATTTCCCTCCCAACTGTGTGAAAATCATTCGTATTTAAAATGTTTGGATAATATTCACTTTTTGGACATAAGACTATAGTCTTATGTATTTTGCTGATATTCCAGTGAAACACATTATTCATCATATATGTTTTCAAACACATTTTTGTACATTTATTTCTGCGTGGGGCTTGAATAAAAGTGATTTCCCTCCCAACTGTGTGAAAATCATTCGTATTTAAAATGTTTGGATAATATTCACTTTTTGGACATAAGACTATAGTCTTATGTATTTTGCTGATATTCCAGTGAAACACATTATTCGTCATAAATGTCTTCAAAGACATTTTTGTTCATTTATTTCTGCGTGGGGCTTGAATAAAAGTGATTTCCCTCCCAACTGTGTGAAAATCATTCGTATTTAAAATGTTTGGATAATATTCACTTTTTGGACATAAGACTATAGTCTTATGTATTTTGCTGATATTCCAGTGAAACACATTATTCATCATAAATGTCTTCAAACACATTTTTGTTCATTTATTTCTGCGTGGGGCTTGAATAAAAGTGATTTCCCTCCCAACTGTGTGAAAATCATTCGTATTTAAAATGTTTGGATAATATTCACTTTTTGGACATAAGACTATAGTCTTATGTATTTTGCTGATATTCCAGTGAAACACATTATTCATCATAAATGTTTTCAAAGACATTTTTGTTCATTTATTTCTGCGTGGGGCTTGAATAAAAGTGATTTCCCTCCCAACTGTGTGAAAATCATTCGTATTTAAAATGTTTGGATAATATTCACTTTTTGGACATAAGACTATAGTCTTATGTATTTTGCTGATATTCCAGTGAAACACATTATTCATCATAAATGTCTTCAAACACATTTTTGTTCATTTATTTCTGCGTGGGCTTGAATAAAAGTGATTTCCCCACCAACTGTGTGAAAATCATTCGTATTTAAAATGTTTGGATAATATTCACTTTTTGGACATAAGACTATAGTCTTATGTATTTTGCTGATATTCCAGTGAAACACATTATTCATCATAAATGTCTTCAAACACATTTCTGTTCATTTATTTCTGTGTGGGACTTAAATAAAAGTGATTTCCCACCAAACTGTGTGAAAAACATTCATATTTAAATTTTTTAGATAATATTCACTTTTTGGACATAAGACTATAGTCTTATGTATTTTGCTGATATTCCAGTGAAACACATTATTCATCATAAATGTCTTCAAACACATTTTTGTTCATTTATTTCTGCGTGGGGCTTGAATAAAAGTGATTTCCCTCCCAACTGTGTGAAAATCATTCGTATTTAAAATGTTTGGATAATATTCACTTTTTGGACATAAGACTATAGTCTTATGTATTTTGCTGATATTCCAGTGAAACACATTATTCATCATAAATGTCTTCAAAGACATTTTTGTTCATTTATTTCTGCGTGGGGCTTGAATAAAAGTGATTTCCCTCCCAACTGTGTGAAAATCATTCGTATTTAAAATGTTTGGATAATATTCACTTTTTGGACATAAGACTATAGTCTTATGTATTTTGCTGATATTCCAGTGAAACACATTATTCATCATAAATGTCTTCAAACACATTTCTGTTCATTTATTTCTGTGTGGGACTTAAATAAAAGTGATATCCCACCAAACTGTGTGAAAATCATTCATATTTAAATTTTTTAGATGATATTCACTTTTTGGACATAAGACTATAGTCTTATGTATTTTGCTGATATTCCAGTGAAACACATTATTCATCATAAATGTCTTCAAACACATTTTTGTTCATTTATTTCTGTGTGATGTGTGATTTCCCACTCAACTGTGTGAAATATTTCACTGTGGTTGTTCAATAAATGTGATTTCTATTCTATCTGCATTAAAAAATGGAATTTTTACAATTTTGCTTCATCTTCATTCCTTGGACGTAAGAATAATGTATTTTGCTGAATTTTTCTCACTAAATGATTCAAACTAATGTTGAATTTTCCTTATTTAGTTTTACTTTTTTTTACAAAAGACTTTCGCCTTGAAAATGTTGCTTTTTTCAGTGAAGTAGATTTTTTTATTTTCTTTTTTATCCTTTTTTATTGTTTATATGAGATATTTATTTTTAACCTCTCCAACCTTAACCCTAGCTGCAATTTTTTCCTCAACCATAAACTATTTCAGACCCTAGCAACCATGGAAGAACAGTCAATGTGCACACATACACCAGACATACCAGATTGGACAGTAAATTAAGGGATAAACAGGGATATCACTACATGAAAACTCAGTTTAATCCTAGAAGACTCCACCCTCTCCTGGATCCAGGTCATCAATGGAGCAGACCTCACCATTGGCAGCTGCCCTGGGGGAAAGCTATCACATGGCAGTCCTCCTGGAGATGAAGAATGCAGACACTAGACTGCAGAGAGTCATCCTGTCCATTGGGACTCAACGATCATCCTGTCAACAATTAGACCACTGAAAGAAGACTGCAATCAATCATCTGCAGACATTGCCTATGGTGGCCAAATTCACATTCTCAGCAGCAAAAATTTAGATCCCATTGGCCAAATTATGCACGTTACATGTTTCTGATTGGTACAACCACCAAGTTAATTGGAAAAATATATAGTGCACCACTAGAATCTAGATTGCCTGTGCTACACCAGGGACGATTGTGCTTTAAGCAGAGCCATGCATATAGTAGTCAAATGGATAAGATTTTGGACCCCTGGGAACTTCATTCATAAAAAAACTGCGAAGTATGCATGTGACATGTAACATCTGATTACTTGTGACTGGAACATATGTTTTACTTATCAAATAATAATAACCTCTGTACCATAGCAATTAATGTCCCTCCACACTATATTTGCTATATGGTGAAATAAATAAATAAAAAATAATGGGCTCTTACTTCTGAAAGCTTACAGGAGTAAAAGCTTTTATCAGTATTACCTTTAAGATTTTTCTTAATTTGCTTATCCTTAGGTCAATTTGCATGGTCCTTGGAAATATCCATAAAGCCATATGATTTACATACAGTATGGGACATTACAGAATTTATCTGATCATATATTGTAAAAGAAAAGCACATTCCCACTGTAATGCACATTTAATGTTAAAAATGTCAGTATCTACAATCCAAGCACTTGCTTATCTTTATCTTGCTCCAAAGTACTCCAGTGATAGCAATGTGAATGGCTCTGGCACAGAAATTATTTTAGCACAATGTGAATGGCTCTGGCACAGAAATTATTTTAGCACATTATTTGTTGCGGAATTACATTATCATGAGAAGGCCTCTTTTGTAAATTGTGTGTTGCTGATTCCTGCTTTGGTGTCTACTGTGGAATATGAGGGCTTGACTCAGTAACGTTGGATTGGAGAGCTTTGCTCAAGCATGATGCCTTATGAGTGCTGTTTATGACTGATCTGGGAGACACAGAAGGGTGCAGGAATGCATTGCACCCTGTGCTTCAATCAAATTATGTAGAAACCTTGGCGAGGGATGTTATTTATCCTAATCCTAATTGATCATTCTGTTCATTTTAAACAACGTCACTGTATAATTTGGTTATTCAAATGATTAATAGAAAATAACAAGGTGAAGTGGAAATCATATGTCAAATGTCAACAGACATTTTGAGGGGCAGGGGCTCAAGCCAAGAAAAAAGTACTAAGATACTGAATTGTTGAGATACCTGGAATTTAGCTTGTAACTAACATGGAAAAAGAATGGTAAAACTGTTCTGTGATGAACAAAACCAAATGTGCGGTTTCAGTACACATGCACAAAATTCAGACAATTAGAACCCAAGAGTTTATTCCACTGATTTTGTTGCCTGTCTGCTTTATAATTAGGGACAAAAAATTCAAGGAAAACAAGAAAAGCAATGAGTTGTCCTTTATAATTATAATTAGATTACCCTATTTTACATTCTAAGTAATACATGTATTTGAATATGAAGCCAACACTCAGTATGTGTTAATTATTAACACATACTGAGTGTCTGTTTCATATTCAAATGGAACAATACAAGACAAGACAAGACAGTGCCCCAAACATCTCATCAGCATTGCTGGCCATGGTGATCTGGTGCCCTGGTGATCTGCTCATTTACTCTGAGGGGTTTCCATGGCACCCGGTCGGCACAGAATCAGTGGCAAAAGTAGCTGGTATTGCAGTCTGTACCTGTCACTGTCTCCCGGGTCTGTGTCAGCAGCGTGTTCACCCAGCTGTCTCCTCTGCCACTGCAGCAATGGAGGGGAAGTGAGGAGGAAATGGGAGAAGTACAGGGCCCCAGAGTCAGGCCTCTTTCAGACATTAAATAATAAACGATGAGTTAGTTAGTAAGCAAATAAATAAATAAACAAATAAATAAATTGAAGCCAGATGGCAGACCTGAATCTAACTGGGATTTGCTAGATTGCACTGTTTAATTGCTTAGTCAGTACTGCTGTCAGAGCACGGCATACATTATGACATTTAAATTTATTCAGCTGGGGTCTTGCATTCCATGAAGCAACTTTAACGGCACTGTCTTCTCTGAGACACAAGCCTACATCCTTCTGGTTATGAGTTCAGGTGTCCATCTACCAAGCTGCTCTGCTGCACACCTATAGAGGTAGAACTGAGTGCAATTCATTTTTCAAGCCTGCACAGCTGCCATTTCTGAAAAAGATTCTTACAGTAAACTCATTTTAAGTTAATTGACAACTGTTTAATTTATTTTTAAATGAATTAAAAGATCAATAATTTATATGTGCAAAGGATATACTATACATCCTTGTGTTGTAATGCAATGGCAACAATTTTACCACATTCCTAAATGTGTTACAATTAAGTAATTTTTTTAAATGTGCATTTCATAATTTATTCATTATTAAAATAAGATAATAAAAATAGGCAAAGCAATCCCTGCCAGCACACATATTGTGATGTAGACCTAATACATTCTTTTATATGGGGCACACTGTAGTGTTCATGACGTATGTTATCACGTGTACTGGACATTGAACAGAGATAGTTTTGCTTTGCAGTCATGTACACCTTTCATGTGCGCTAGAGGGATGCCGTGCATTCATAAATAATGAACGTTTTTTCCACAGAAAAGGTGGAAGATTTTGAATCAGGCCCAGTGCTTAAATTACAGAGAGCCGGGCTCTGCAGTGATATCCAGGATGCACTGAGAGAGTGATCAGTGACCGTGCTCACGTATCTATCACTGCTGGGAAGAACAGAGCTGAGATTATTCCAGAAACAACGCTGTGAAAGGAAGCATTTCACTGAACTGCTTTCTGCTCCATCCTTAGGTTAAATAAAATATTTATTTCAATGAGAGAGAGAGAGAGATCTTATTCAATGCACCATTCAGATTCACAGGCACTTATTAAAAGGCATTGGTTTTTAAAACTGCTTCAGTCCTCAGGGTATACACAAGTGTATGTGTTTGAATTGAAGTGGGACATTACTAGAAATATGATAAAGAAGCAACTTCAAATAAAAAACAAGCGTCTGGTGATATTATAGCGGTAAAAGCTGTATTCTAGTTGTGTTTATTTTTAATTCACAGAGTGTAACAGAAGTTAGAGATTCAGCTGGTAGACAAAAATGACAGTTCCTGGTTTAATGACAGCTTGTAGAGAGCAGAAGGAACTTAGGATTGGTGTGAACTTACCTTTGGCTGGGAAGAATCACGTCACAGGTGAGACAGTAAAACCCAACCCCACACCATGTCAAACAGACTGCAAAATAATCCAAAGCATGTGTAGCCTGAATACTAGGCCAATTTCAATCTACATGAAAAACCCATGGGCACCAGCTTCAGGATCACACACTGCCCTCTCTGTTACTGTGCTGGTTACCTGGACAGTGGTACATTCTGGAGTAAAAGCTAAGGTAGATATATGGGGCTCTTTTATTATAATTTTTTAAATGGCTAGACCTGAAATGAAAACTGTTTGTCTGACAGAAAGTGGTGAACCAACTATAATACAAATACCAGTATTGTTTCTATCTAAACAAACCCATTCATGCCAAAATATTCATAAGCTACATGCAGGTCATAATACTCATTATTTTAGGGCATTTTTTAACAAGAGGTATACAAAAAATTTGGCTTTTAATATGCTATATCACTTGGACATCTTGTACACTAATGCTGTACATTATTAAAAAGATATTCCATGTTCAATGAATGGCCTATACGCCCTGATAATTTTTACCCACACCCAAAATAGTTATATCCTCTTCTTGCAATACAGTATTTTTATAAGCGACAGTTACGACTAGAATCAAAAGTTAATGCTCTCATTAGCACTCAGCACTTTCCATTTCCTGTTCATTATTGGTGATGGATAGAAAGGCATTAAGCTGACCATGTCCTCATTAGGTTACAAATGTTGGCATTAACATTTATCTTTACTCGGAATGATTAAACTGCTTTATTTAATTAGAGATTGGTGGAGGCTATGTTGTGCACTGTTGCCATTACAAAGGTTCATTTTAAAGGTTTTTAATTTACAATGGCCCATATGCACAAACTGCAAGCACTGAAATATTCAAAACGCATCCATTTGCAATGTCCTATAAGCTGTGCTAGACTCATTTACAAATCGTTTTGCAACATAGAATGAATATGATTGTAGGGGGAGTTTTGGGGGGCAAATTTCAAAGAAGCCATGGTTTTTGTTTGATTTTTGTTGACTTCTAGTACCATGATTAAGCATGGTTCTCACATTACCACGCAAAATTAAAAATGAATGCATTTATACAGACCTGCATGAATAAATTCAGTCTTTCAGTATTGTGTGAAACAATATTGTTTTTCACATGAAAGTTGTGCTACATCTAATTATGAGAAGCAGATATAAAATAATCATGTATAAATAAGCTCCAGAAATAGTCTTTACTAAGAGTACACTGTGCCCCCATATGCAGTGTATACAGAAAATTATTTACTGTTTTAGCTGCCCATGTAAACCTGTACTAGTTTTAGTGCTTGTAAAAACACATTTGTTACAATTCAGTACATAGCATCTCTGAGTACAAAAAAGTGATGTAGTTCCAAAAAATGAACACAAGAGGGAGGTGTCTCACTAAATACATCCATTCAACAACAAACCATTAGAAATGATTGGATTGCTGAAAGACAGCAATCACAGAAAATATGTGAAAAAAGCAGAGGCAAAGCCCATAGTTAAGGTAAGTTGGAACAAGTGTCTTCAGCAGGCATTCAGTTGGGATTACAGGCTGGTAAACACTTGTAAGTAATTGTTCAATAAAATGACTTACCACATGCCTCCTCCCTCAATGGCCTTGTTACTAGGGATACCTTGGTAACCATAATACAGGAGCGTTGTTTTGGTGATTTAAAGAAGGATCATTGTACTGTAACTGTCAATGTATTACAACCACCAGCCACTTTATTATGCACACCTATCAAATATTGAGCGGGACCCTGTTTTACTTCTGGAACAGCCAGGATTCTTTGCTTCATGGATTCAACAAGGTGCTGGAAACATTAGGGATTTTGGTCCATGCTGACTCAATAGCATCACGCAGTTCCAGCAGATTTTTCAGCCACACATGAGCTGCACACCTCCCATTCCACCTCAACCCAAATGTGCGCTATTGGATTAAGATCTGGGGACTGTGCAGGACAAGAAAACAGAAAAAATAGTCTACCAATAATGAAATACATACAGATGCATATTGATAATGAATCAAACATGGAGTAAAATTACTTTTTGCGAGAGAAAACTGCTTTGACCATGATACTTTGTTGGTTACAGCAGATTTGTATCCATAATTCCATCCCTCTATTGACAGACGCTTTGATGCTTAAGTGAGTGCAGTGTGCTCTTCTGTGACATTGAGTGCAGGAGACCTGTGGTATGGAGAATGGTGCAGTTAACTCATCACCAACAGAACACCATCATACATGAATAAGCAATGTATACAACACCATGGCATCTATATAAACAAATCATTACACTGATCACACTGTATTTTACATTTTTCACACTGGGCACTGCTTGAAAGATTTCAAGCCCCTACGTGCAACAGCTGTCTCTCATAAGACATGTAATTAGACAGATGATCCAGGAACACAGGACAGTTGCCTAAACCGTGCATAGAGAGGCACCCCAGTGTACAGTCACAGTGCTGGCTTGAGCACGCATGCTGAGAATCCCCTCCCCAGTGTGCCAAGCTTCACCGTGATACGAACTAAAGAGCCTAAATCTTTATTCCCACTGCCAGCTGATGGCTCTGAGCACTGAGCACAGAGCAGAACTGTGGAGCCTTGAACTGAAAGCCTGAAACAATCCCAGCGGCCAGACGGGAACACTTGCCTGTTATGAACACTGTGTCTATGATACAGGCAGAGAAACATGCAGGGACAGAGAAGAACATATATGCATGCTTAGCAGATGGCCATGGCTGTGTGAACTGAAAGTTCATAAAGGAGATTGAAGAGCGATTGCAGGCCCTTTCGCTCTCTCTCTCTCTCTGGCTCTCTGTACCACTCTCTGATGCACCCGACGCCAGCAAACCCACAGTTGTCCTGCTTGACGGGATTAGCTTCACCCTCCACTGATGCAGATGTTGGAGGTGTGACAAATGCCCCCTTGAGAGTACCAGTAGTGCTGGAACAGGCTGCAAAGGATCAACAACAAAGCAACAAAAGGTTACCAGCAAGGAACTCAAAATACATTTCTCTGAGTGATTGTTAGAAGGAATTTTTGTCAATACAGTACATCCAAAAGATAGGGAGAGGACAGCACAGGGCTTTGACTGTTGCTATGGTACTAACTGAATCACACCCAGCATGGGCTGTGGGTGTATTATCCTGACGCATGCACTCAGATGGAAAGCAGATACAGTTGAAACTCAGCATTACCCGGGTTTGAGCATTTCAAGGGTCATTTCTGCTCTTTGGAAGGAAACTGATTATACTGTCACAGCTGAGGAAATCACAGAGGACAGCAGGTCCTGCTGTGAACTTCCAGAGAAAACACTATCATTTTATGGTTGAGATGATATATATGATATACACTGCAGTTAAAGAAACAAGTGCATTGCATCTAACATTGCGGAGTTAACTGGATTAAATGCAGGTTGTTAATTATGGGGTGCCAATGTGAAGTAAAACACATCATATTATTCCTCTGTTTTTTCTTGGATTCAGCCTAAACATGTCATTCCCCTAGTGATAGTTCTTTAGATCTACTGGATACATTTTCTCTCCAAGTGGCCTACTCAAGTGATTCTTTATAGACTTACACATGCCTGGAAGGCTACAAAGCCTGGGTTGGTCATGAATGTTCATATACTAGCATTGTGGAACTGACATTGGTAGTAGTATATGTTCAATAAAGAAATAAGTTATTACATAATTGGCTTTATTGGCAAAAATGCTGTTACATGACATCATTTTATTACATCACTGGACTTTTATTACATTTAATTTTAATACAAACCCTGGAGTCCATCATAATAGCATAGCTACTAAAGAATATGAATGTTCAACTAACCATGAATGTGAATAAGTATTAATAATATATAATCATTTATGACTTCACCATATTCTGACACATTACACAGTAAAATGTCCATTCAACGATAACAGATAACATTTGGTCCCAATGGGAATGTTTCATTAACACTGTTGGAGTTGAATTAACACCGGACATTTTACTACGTAGCCATTCATCTTCTTAAATGCCAGCTAAAATATGTAGTGGGACACTGTGAAATAATTTCCATCCCTGTGAAATTATTTCAGAGCTGATGTGTCACATTGCATGTGATTTTCAGTTTACAGATGTGTTACTGGGTGTTACTTGCACTGCCTGCACTGCTGCAATGGACCGATGCACCTTTCTTACTGTAAATATAAGGATCCATAGGCTGTTATTATCTGCATATTAACACACCATAACAATAAAATGACACCCCTGCAGCAATCAGCCTTTATGAATAAACAAAACTATTATTGCATCGATTTGGCAAGACGAAGACGTACTAGCAGCAGCTTTTACGAGTGGTCCAATTGGCCTTCAGTTAATGTACCAAGGGTTTTACAAAAACCAGGTAAAAACCAATCAGTTACACACACACACACACACACAACACAACACATTTATAAATCCACTCTGTACTGACAAGGTGTGTGTTTATTGTGTCCTGCTAAGCACTTTCCCTGGTGTTCACTTCCAAATAAATATTGACTTTCTGCCATGAAAACTTACAGTCAACTTCAAGCCGGGATTTGACAGACGTACTAAATGAAAGCTGTAAAGGTATACCACAGACCCATCTTCGCCGGTGAGCTATTAAAAGCACAGAGCAGGCTGAGCTGATTATAACTAAAACTCAAGCTCTCACCGCGCGATCCACAGCATTCCCATGGAAACTGCCGTGCACTAAACTCGGATAACAAAGCCGGCGTGCGTTCTGGGTGATTACTTTCCCGACTCCCTGGTTTCATATAAATATCAACAAAGGGATGCACACAGAGCCAGCGACGCCTCCGTCTGTCAGGTGTGTAAGAGAATCATCTGAAGCACGGAGAGAGAACTCTACTGAGACACAGCCCGAAGCACAGACAGGGAGACAGCAGAGGCAGGGAGCACAGCATCACGCTGCCAAAAGAGAATCCCTCTGTGACATGTGCAGCGGTTAATTAGGGAGATATCGAGATGGTGAGGGAAAGTGTCTGTGTTTGGGTTATTTACACTTCTCAGCCACCATGATGACAGTTTAATTAAAACTCAAGTGACCAGAAAGTCAAAGGAAACATTATTTTGAGTGAGTGGCTACTACTAGATTCTTCTTTTGATTAAAATATTCCATAATAATGTTGAGCAGATATTATGGGGAATGTTTTATTGGCTGCCTGTGATTTTAACATGGCAGCCATTTCAAATCTCTTTTTTTTTACCCTCTTTTTTTGTATTGTTGTTTATTTTCATATGTAGGGGAATATCTGGAGTGATCTAGAAAAAAAAAACTTTGATCTTCAAAGTTTGTGGTTTCATTTTGGTCCTCTTGGTCAATGGTCATAAATACTGTTGAGTATATAAATTGGTGTTATTGTATTGCTTCAATAATATGTTGTTCTTAAAAATTCCTGATTGAAATAATCCATCAATTCTGTCCTCACCTAACCCTGAAGTTTCAGGTTTAACCAAATAATGAGCTACAAAATCTGGTTACGTAACCTCTTTCTGAAGTTCAGTAATGTTAGGCCATATATTTCATTTTCAAATACCAACGGGTTTCCTTGCACATTACTCACTATATAGTACAAACAGCAAAAAAAAAGAAAAAAAAAGTGATTTGTTTCATGCAAGTTACAAGAATTGTTAAATGAAACAGCCTAGAATTAATTACAGACTACTTACTCTTTTCAAGACTATGCATGAAAACATTCACTAAATTAATGTAAATTAAATAAACATTTGGTGAATGCATTTACTATGACATATTCATATACTGAAACAGTACACACATTTATTAAATATTTTTACTGCAATAGATATTTAACTTCAAAGATATATTAAATATTGGAAAATAAAGATAATTCGCATAATTAACATGTAGCTTTCATTTTATTTTGTCATAACATTATTTAAAAGCCTGTTAAAATACTTGAATTTCTATATAAAACCTTTGAAGTCTTACAAAAATATTTTGTGAGTTTTTGTTAAATATGGTATAACAATATTGATCTTTAATAGGGACCAAATTACAAAATTTGTAATAAATGTATTTTGTATTGCACTGGGCACCACATATGTACCTTAGAAGCATTTATGCTTGTCTCTACCCTACACCATCCATTTTTCCATGTGTCCACTATGCCCTGGTTATATAGACACCAAATATCAATGACGACCTGTCTAAAGATGCAAGGACAGTGGATGAATACTCCACTTGAAGCCAGAACATCCTGTTCTGTGTCTTATTATTACCCTGCGTGGTCCTGTGTGGGAGCTCAGAAGAACACTCACAGGCCACTCGAGGGACTGAAGAAGATGAACACGATTATAAAAGGCTTGGAGACCTTCACAGCAACATAAACAACTTTGCATCTTTTTTAGAGAAGTGCCTCCCCACTGATGGGGTAACTAGCGTCATGCTGTGGCTGATTAATGCTGTAGCCGGTGCTCAGGTTTGCACGTCTCCTCTAGCAGAAGAGCACAGACAGGGGCAGGTGAAAGAAAAGAGCTTTTGCTGCCCCTGTCTTTGCACATCCCAGACGGTCGTGATATTAAAACACGACAGCAAATTTGGCAAGTGTTGTGCTCAGCAAAAGCCCAGCAAAGGGCACGTACCGAGCAGTTATTCCGGGGAGAGATGAGTGAACGTTATGCGTTCGTGCCAGATTCTTTCTGGTTTTCATCCACATGAATAATCACATTGAAGGGAACGCAGGTCAGCTAAATTCACTGAAGCCATGATGCATCAAAAACAAAAGGTCAGAACCTGTATGCACTTGAAAAGTTAAATAAATGATATCCAGTTTCCCAGTTTTTATGTTTTCACCCAGAGGCTACAGATGGAGTCACTTATCACCAATGGACTGTTGTTGTTTTTTATAGTTCAATCCAGTCAGTTCAGCTGCATATTACTTTAAAAAATCATATGCAACAATTTTCTCAGTAGAGAAAATATTAGATGATAATATCATGTCTGTTTGAGTTTACATATATCTGCTGAGTCACTTTTGGGTTATGCTTTCATAGTATACAGTATGTCTTGGGCAGTTCTAAAACATGTATTTGAGACGGACATCCAGACAAAAACACAAATCCCTACTGCACTTGATGTACTAGTATCACACTAGTGTATTATTTATTTGCGTTTTTATTTGTGTACAGCACTTTGGTCAACGCCGTTGTTTTTAAATGTGCTTTACAAATAAAATTTACTTGCTTACTTAGTGTGTACTGTATTATTGCTATGGAATTCAATATATTCTCAATATATATCAACAGAAAAATGAAAACAAAATGCTTTCCACTGGCTTT
The DNA here is from genome assembly GCF_018555375.3 of Anguilla rostrata. NCBI lineage: Eukaryota > Metazoa > Chordata > Actinopteri > Anguilliformes > Anguillidae > Anguilla > Anguilla rostrata. The sequence goes on from NC_057948.1 coordinate 26,650,062, forward strand.
AAACTGGCTTGGGTGACAACAAGATGTATTTTTGTCTTTTTTCACTTGGCATGTCGAGAGAACCGAGTTGTTTTGCCCCCAAGAACATGCAGCTGTTGGCCTGAACATCAAAGCCTGGGAGGCCTGGAACCCTGGCTCCCCACAGCCCCCGCTGGGGTCCAGCTCTCACGGGACGCTGAGAGTGCACACGGGCTACACACCCGGGCACACACTCTGTCATCCCATTTAAATAACACCCCCACGCCTATCTCACAGTTAGGAGGGACTCTGAAGCCATCCAAGCTCTTAATCAGTTTTCCATAGTTATGTCAACTGCAAATATGTGTTCTATCAAGGCCACACTTATTGGATAACTGTGATTGGAGAAACTCCCAATTAAATTAACTGGAGGAGCAAGATGAAAAGGGTTGGTGACAGCAACAGCAGATACTTCAATTATAGCGCAGACGTTTTCTACTAAAAGTTGACGTGAGGATATTTAATTATGGACGGGTCCCACTGAATTTTTCTACAGCTAATAGTACAAAACTAAGACGACAGGCCAATAATGGACATTCAAGAAAAGAGTAACTAGAATATGCCATTGAAAGGAAAGCATTGTTCTGAAAACTGGTACCAATTAAGCCACAAAAGACTGCTTTTAGACACATCCAAATTCACTTCATTTATCAGTTCTGTCCCTTCACCTTTGGGACACACTGAAACAAATGTGCCTTACTAACCTTGCTAAATAAATAAAAGATGTCAAATGAGGTGCATTTTTAAAACACTAGGGAATATCTAGCCCAAAGGGGAAAATTCTTAAAAAAGAAATACTTGGCAGCAGTGCTGTTTTCCTTATATCAGTTTGCAACTTTGCTGTCCTAACACTTTTGAGAGGGCAAGGATGGTGATGGGTAGAGGATTATGGAAAGTAATCTCAGTAATGGAAGAATTTCAGTGTGATAGCGGATTCATTAGTTCGTAAAATAAGATTATAAGGTTCTGTTTATAAAACTGAAAAAAGCTAGGCCAGGAATAATGTGTATGTACAACACTGTTTTAATCAGTACACTTCTTCTCTGATGACATGCTGTTGAGAGAGGCAGAAATGTGTGCAAAAGTGAGACTCTGCTGGATGGGCAGTCAGGGGCATTAGGAATGAATTATGCTGATTTTTTTATCCAATCAGAGCATGCAAAATATCACTGTGGAGTGCATATCCACCTCTCCACTGCCTGCTAAATAATGAAGAGCATGTTGCTACACCAAAACAAAGACTGTGTCATTCAAATTCAAACACACTCACCTTTATGTCTCAAGTACCTGTGCACACATGATGTGTAATGTTCACAATAAAATTGGCCCACTAATTCTGATATCTGACTCAGTGAGTTCTGACAGACACCTCATATTGTTGGTGATCACGCCTCTGCACTAGTGACCTACCCTAAAGATTATCCTTATTTTCAGTTAGAGTTCAATGAGGAACAACTTAAAGCTGGATGGTACAGCTGTGATATGACAAACTTATCAGACAAACTAACCCATGGTATGAACAAACTTGACTTGGACTCCCAAGTCATACACAAATTCCCCTGACATGGAGGTGTTATCCTTGCCATGGCTCTTCCTGTGCCGGTTCCCTTCTCTGTCTGCTTCTCTCTCCCCTTTCCCCATCTGAATAAAGTAAAAAATACAAAAGGAGGGTGCACTGTCTGCTCTCACTATATAAATAAAAAATAAAATGGGAATGTCAAGAGCAAAGTCAGTCGTAGGGATTCGATGAAGCAAAGAGTTTCAGGGCCTGCTATTGATCAAATGCAGTTGAAAACATCTCTTTTTCACAAACAGATCCAGCAGGCTGGACCATAGCATCATTGCTGCATGAGCACTAATAAATTCTTCTGACACAGAGTGTCTGTATACACGAGGTACATAATGCCACCACAAAACCAAAAGTAAATGTCATCAGTGCCATGGCTCTGGGTTTCCTGTAGTCTGACTAGTGAATGTTGTATTCTGTTCTCAGATACTGGTTTATTGACGGCATAAAAACACCCACCATCTGATACTTTCACCTGTGGCCATCATGATTAAGGGATATTTCAGGATCGCTTCTCCTTAATCTGGTAAACTCCAACACAGATGGTGGGGTTTTGAACTGAAGGAAAATTTCAGTCCTTGGGCTTATGATGCACATTTAAATGTTCCTGGAACACTTCTTTATCAATTAAAGGAATAAACAGCCCCTATATGTTTGTAATGAACTGGCATGTCAATGAGTCCCCGAACGGCACCCTGGTCCAACTCCAGTTCCGAGGAGAAATCAGCACTCCACGTTCCAGTTTGACAGCTTCCTACCTTGGTTGTCCGGTTTTGAGAAATCCTAAATCTGGCAACCCTAACACCACCATGAATCTTAATTTAACCCTCTCGCTCACATGCTACATTTATACACTGCACTACCCAGCTACATATGGTTTGTTTAAATAAAAAATCATATTACTTGCAAAATTGCCATTCAATATTCTCTTTATCTGGCTAGCTAAATAACCTAGCTAGATAGCTGATTTACTATTATATATAGCTTTCAAGCCAGCACTACTGAACAACCACATACTGTGCCTTAATTTATGTCAGCTAAGAGCTGGTCCTCTATTTAATCATTTTGTGTGAGTTTCTACAAAATTTGTAATGCTAGCTTCAAAGCAAGCATTGCAATCCATGCTAATGAGAAATTAATTTTTACAGAGCTTTTCATACCCAGTCATCACAGAATAAAATAAAAATGATATTTTCTTTCTTGTACACATTGTAAAATGAGAACTGTGCTTTTGACATCACATTCAGTATACCTGCTCTGTGAGTTCACACAACAAACGATGTAGAACACAGCTGAAAACCGGGCTTGCCAACTTAGGTCAGTTGGCTGGAGTGAGATTTAAGATTTACTGCGTTCGCAGATTGGGTAGGGGTGGGTGGGGGTGTGGGATGGTGAGGGGGTGTGGGGCTGTGTTCATGGATGGGGGGAGAAGAGGGTTGGTAGCCAACTGACAGTCTCTCTGGAATGTTTCTCGGTTTGCCATGCTGACAAACATTTACTTTGTCCTGCCAGCTGGTAGATAATTTGTTTAATCAGGGAGCGGCTTTCTTTTTCGTTGCAGTATTTTTTATTTGGCATGAGATTTGTTTGAGTAGCATGTCTCATGCCAAAACCAACCGTGTCCTCACTAGCATGTCTCTCTTCCCCATCAAACACGTATAGCCTGAGTGCCACACAGAACCGTCCCTCCCACAAGGTAGACCATGCACTGTGCGTAGAGCCCCGCCTTCCTTCCTCACAAATCGATCTGTAAAAAATCTTTGCATGACTCCCGAATTCATAGTGGTATTAATCAACAAAGCCTTCTCAGTCATTTAATTCGTCAAAGCAGGTTTATGTTGCCATCAGTTGTTTCTGTCAAATTAATAATAATAATGAACATTTCATAAAAATAGTAGCTTAGCTCCCCTTAGCTCACTGTGATGCAATTTATGTCAGCATGTAGTGAAATAAATGTGAAACAGTAAATGCTTAAAACAAGTGTTTTTTCTTTGTCTCTCTCAGGTGGAGAGAGGGCGTTTTGCCCACCAGCCTACATACTTATTAATCTTGCACAGACAGCTGCAGAAGCAGCAGCATTGGTTTCCAAACAGAAGAATAAGAAGGTGCCAGTGTTTTGAAGCCCCCCCCCCCACATTATTTTTTGCCTAGGGCCCCCAAACGTCTAGGGATGGCTCTGGTGCCACGGAAACGAACTACAAATCAAAGTCATGACTTCTTATCTCCACTTTGCCTTCCGAGTCCCTTGCACAGAAACCATATCAACCACTTTGATGTTGGAGCCACTGGCGATGTCTCGTGCACTTCTGCCACAAAGCAAACTCCTCATTGTTAAAGTCGTGAGCTGCTTCTAATTACTGCCAGTGTCTTCCCTTCATTGGTATGTGGATTAAAGTGAAGGACAAACATTTTGTCGCAGGTCAGGGGGAAGAAACCAATGACAGAGTGAGCAAAACATTGATACAGAATTTTGTGATAGCTCATGTAAACTGTTCAAAAAGGATTCCAAGTTGAAAAGCACATTAAAATAACATATAATGGACATCAATTATAATTTAAATAAGTGGATTTAAAATATTCCATTCAAATTCTCAAGTGCTGTGCAATCTATATTAGCCTATGATTGCTTTACAAGCTTTTTATAAAAGCACACGCCTGAAGTATGTGTGTTTAACCCAACAAGTTTTCAGAGTGATTTTCCACTTCATTGAGGGAACTCAGAGAAATGAATTCTGGGATGGCTCTCAGTTTTTTCTTTCATCCTGGCACTCTCAGTTGCTGCTGTCACATACAAGGCCAGCTTCTCTATTTATAACCTGTAACCATAACAACTGCTGCATTCCCTAACTAATTTAAGAGAATACCTGTCACAATAGCTTTTGCTCCTTGGAGAACAACCTCACCCTGTAACACCTTCACTGACGGAGCTGTCAATATGGAGGAGGAAGCTTCTAAAATAGACTGAGAATACATTGATAAACAAGTGATGTAGAGCACGGCTCTGTGCTATTTTCAGTGCTCAAGTTAACTTTTCCAAGCATCATAGCCATCAGTTATGAGATACAAAAATAAAGGAGATAAAGGAGCCTACAAGTTTGCAAACTGGATGACGGTACCCTGATGATGACAACAGGAAGAAACATGAAAGATGCTCTTTGTATCAAAAACATTTTTTATTTATTTATTTTTTTGGCAGTTTGCATTTTTTGGAAAAGGATTGAGGTCAAATCTGAGGACAGGCCTTGTTCTGTCTGCTTCAGGTTGAGAAAAACATTCCATTATGTGCCACCCAGGGAAAGTAAAGGCAGCACCTGTGACTTTAGCCCCACTTCTCCACAGATAGACAGATGATGTGAAAACACAGACTGGACCAGCAACGGCCAACGGCAGTTCCCAGCTGTAACAAACAGTCAGTTGACTGCAGTGGATGCACGTGTTTAGCAGCCGAGGAGTTAACTGCTAGCTTGACATCACGGTTCTCACGACAGGACGATTCTGTGATTCTGAGAGAGACCTGGGTCACACCCCCCCCCCCCCACCCCACCCCACCCCACCCCCCGTGCTTCTAGGGAGAAAAGAATCATTCCACACTGCTTTAGCATTTCAGTTTTCCAGACAGGTTATGAGTCTGAAGTCCCGTTTAACATTCAAGCAGTAGTGAACATAATTTGGTTAGTTTTCCGCCAACATATTTGAGACACAAAGTTAATTAAAAAACATATTTTTCGGGTTTATGTTGCATAGAGCTGGAATACTGGATAAATGTCCGAAGCTCACTTAGTCTGTTTTTCACCCTACCCATATTCTCAAGCAATTTAGTGTCCTTTGACAGACCATTACAGGATTTGAATCATACACTTATAAAATGTCTGTAAGGGTCTACAGAGGGAATAATAAAGTTGCTTCCCTGGGCTCTCTCTTTAAAAGGCTTTCCTATCACTGTTTATCTCAAGATTACTGCTTGAGGTTGTTTATGGCACATAACCAGGACCGTAACTTGAATATTAGAAAAGCTATTGTAAAATATATTGTCACCTAATTTCATGAGAATGTTTTCAGTGGACAATAAAAAGGGTGTCTGGCCAATACAGAGGTGCTTTTAATGCAATATATTTTATGAATCTCTAATTGTTTCTTCTCTGCTTCCCCACTCCGACAATGGTCTACAAGCGTATTGCTGCACCACAAAGACCTGGACAAAGTAGTTTTCTTTTTTAACAAGGGCATAGAAAAATGTGCATTCAATTCCCTTTGATAGCCTACAACTGGTGAGTTTCAATGCATTCATTTGACCGACTCATAAAGCCAATGCTGAAATGCATTTCCCAAGGTCTTTTTCAGAGAACCCGTGGTCTCTCAATGGGTGCTATCGTTGACAATTCCTCCCTGCCCTTGTCTAGAGAATAAACCTACAGTTTTTTTCCCCCTACATTTGCAAAGCCTGCCCTGAGACAACAGTGCCCTTTCTATCACCGCTACTACTGAATTAATTAATACAACGTTACCCTGATGAAAATCTACCATAGGCCAGGGCTTACACGCAGGGCTTATGTTCACAATGGAGAGTGAATAATGAATTCCAGAAAGGCCTTTCTTTACCTTATTTTACATTTTTAATAAACCTTTCTTTTTTTTTCTTTTTTATTTGATCTGAAAAAGAATCCATCGACGGGAAGAATTAAGGAAAAAGCGCGAGGGGCGCGTTTTCTTGGAGGCACTGTTATCATGGCGAGGCGGTGATGAGCAGCGAGCGTCGGGGCCGAGGGGAAAGCTAATGAGCTGTGTCAAACCATAAGGCCGTGTCAGTGACTAGTAAATACGGGCGATGCCAGCCACAGGGCCCAGCGGAGCGGGGAGCGCATCTGTTCCCGGCGCTCAGCTATACCGCTTCGTAACGGCGCTTCTGCAGGCTGCGGCGTGGGCCTCTGCCTGCCGGGCCGGGTGGGAGGAGACTTCCAACAGCTCTCCGTCAGCACTGGCTCCGCCTCAGGACAGTGGCAAAAACACAGCAGCAGCAGCAGCAGCAGCAGCGCGGGGGGAAGAAGATTCACTCCTTTAATCGGCTTTTTACTCTCGTCTCCTGTGCCTTGGAGCTTACTGCTCCCTTCATCCCGAGAATCTGAAACACCTGCCAATTCAATGAGGCCAGAAGGGCCTGGGAGTTTCTGGGAAGGAGAAAGCTGGTAAACCCTCCTTCTTTACCCAGTAGGAACTTCTGCCAGTTTGTAAAAAAAAAAAAGTAGGAGGCACTGCAAATATGACTTTAAATGAAATCAAACAAACTCAAATGCTCCAGTAACCTCTCAAAAACTATTGCTATATGCAATAGCTACACTGGAGGGAAAACAGAAGATCCTCTTACAGATAGGCATGCACACACAAAAAGACTTGAAAACATACACTCAGACATGCATGCACACCCATATGCACAAGCATCGTTAAAGTACAAATACTTACTGACTCGTATAAAATATGAACAAATCCGCACACACATACCTGAAGGCATGTAAAAACACACACATACACACAGACACACACCACACACACACACACACACAAACAGAAACACCAAGTGCAGTACATACACGAAGTTCTTCCACCAGCACTAATACAAAATGACACCACTTGTGGGTGTAATTATTTGCAAAAAGTTTAATTAAAACATCTCGATTGGAATTATCATTCAAGGGTTGATCATTCAAAATAATTATTAGATAGTAGACAAATAATGGTTTAAAATAAGTGCTTTTCTTCAGAGTTGACAGTTCAGTATTTCAAGCTGTGATTATACACAACAGAATGACTAATTAAGAAAAAAGATTGCGCTGCACTGGTTTGTGGAAAGTGCAGTGGAGCCGTAGAGGAGAATGTAAAGAGTTTAAGGATAGTGCCCTGGAGGTCTGTGGAAGATGCACAGGAGGGTATAAAGGAGGTTTGTGGGAGGTGTAGTGGATGTTTACAAAGAGTAGCATGGTTTATTGGAGTACATAGTGCTGGATTCCACACAATGTAGCTATATGGCTTGTGGGGAGTGTAGTGAGGATGCTTAACGAAGACTTAGCTGGTGATGTGTAAAAAAGACAAGAAGTAAAACCCAGGACAGAGGATTTCCTCAGCAGTCTCTGTTCTTACAACAGGTTCTTCATGGCCAGCAAACAGCAGTGGATTATGCCCCTTCACCACCCCTCCCCCTCAGCCCAGCTACTGTCCTACTGTGAATGTTTCTTGTTCTGACACACAACTTTCAGACAAGCCAATCCATCTATGCTTACTATATACCTGCCCTGTCAATTGCTCACCTTCATACTGCAGTGTGACAGTGTATAAGTGGCTTGCTAAAAGGTTTATGTGATGTCCCACATGGACGGGGCATTGGGAATGTTTATCATTGTAACTTGCCCTTACGCCATTATCAAACCCCCCAAACGACCGCATTCATCTACAGAAGTGGCCCGCAGTGCCGTATGGGGAGGAAAGTTGGATGAAAAAGACTATTCCAAGAGCCTTGACTGACAGGGGCCCCCAAAAACATATGTGGCCGGGCCTAACATGAGGGCTTTTCCTGGGGCATTTGAGCATCTGTACTGAGGTTGAGACTGCTCTTAGTCAGACTGCAATCAGGAGTTCATTTCTCAGAAATGATTAAGACAATATGAAGACTATACAGCCAGTCAACAGGCACTGGACACACAATTTTAGATCCTAATTTTTTGGTGCAGTACTGAATTTTAATTATATTTATTAGTGGAAGCCATTTTGAGCAGTGTCTGGTTCCACAAAGGGCTGATGACCTTTCTGGATAATACACATTCTTTAAAAATGGTATAATAAAACTTTGTAGACACAGGAGACGTTGGAATTCCATTTACAAAGAAATAATTGTTTTTCAAGCATATCTCTTTACACTATCAGCAAATATGTAAAATTTCATTATTGATAAAGGCCACCTCTGTAAGTGAAAATAAAAAATCCCTCCTTCCCTCAGGTCCTGGTCTTACATGTTTCATTACCTAGAGGGAAAAAAATTCACTATTTTTACAATAGAAACCTCTAAATCTGATTGAATCCTTTGAAGACATTAACGCATTGCCAAAATACTCACAGTATTTTAATGTTACACCTTTGGTCAGTGTGTATACTGTGCCAGGTGGTACATGTGAGTTATATTTTGGATTAGGAGCTCTGGTATCAACTCTCACTTTATATGCAACAATAACTGGTCAATACACTGAATAAAAGATATTTTGGAAGCAGAATTTTATAATGGGAAGTGAAGTCACCAATAATAATAATAATCTAATGTCTATAGTTCAGGTACATTCATTGTGAGAGGTCTGACCATTTGATATTTGAAAGATAAGCCCCAGCAATGGCAATTCAGTGGGATAAACGTACCCACTGAAGTACACCTGCACATGTTTTTGCATGTTTTTTTCACACAAATCCTTGCTGAGTAACTCTGAGTAACAGCTTGGGGTCCAGTAGTACAATGGATGTGGCAAACTCCCTGCATGTGGTACGTGATTTACTTCAAGTCCTCGTGTAAAACAGCAGGCAGCAAGTAAAGGCAGAGGAGCAGATGCTAAACCTTAGCCTTCATGACATGCCTTTTCCTATGAGGGACGTGATGAAAGCTAGGAGGTTTGAGAACACCGAGCGGAGCAATTCAAAGCTTCACTTCAATGTAATGTCTATTTAACTGCTCTCTTACCTCAATGACAATGGCTGCACTCAAAACAACCTTAGAGCATATTTAATTCAGCCTACTCAAGATTATATTTAAAGACATGATTCAGAGTAGTCACATGCAACATATTTTTTCAACAATTTGCTTTGAGAGCTCAATGGTTCTGCAAAATTACTATAATTTCCAACTCACTGAAAAGCACACTACAATTACATGTTTAACATAAGAACCTTGGTGTGCAGCTCTGATTCATACCTTTATGAAAGGACCCCTTCAGACATTGTGAGCGTGGGAGATGTCATGACTTTCTAAAATAATTGATGTACTGAATGCCGTGTGCACCAGGTGGTGCTCATGATCTTATGGTTACTGCTGAACACGCTGTGCTCAGGCACAACAGTGTGACAGGCCTAATATTTTGTGCCATTTAAGCAGCTGCAATGACATTTTCCCTTGAACCCACAGTGAGCTAAAACCAAGTAGTACATTGTTGCTGTTCTTACACATCATTACCAGTGCTGTCAGTGACATAATTATCATCATCTATGCTATTTAGATATGCTATACTATATGGAATGTGCTTAAACACTGAAGATCTGAAATGGCCTGTTTATTTGGCCCATCAACACAACTAAGTTGCCAAAAAGCAGATCTGGCCAGCAGAGGAAAGTTAGATATTGGTTTTGGCCGGGCCAGGGAAAAAGGTCATCCTGTCATGGAGTGGGGAGCATGAAGGCCCAGGACTAGATGATTCATGGAGGCACGGGTGCTGGGTATGAGAGTTTAATGATCTCCTGGGAGAAGACAGGGCTAAGGTAGACTGACTCTGTGAAGTAAAAAAGCAGATAGGCATTTCTGCTGTATCATTCATGGCTGTTTTACTCAGCACTGCAGCATACTGCGCATTCAAGTGTATGTTGTCCCTTGGCCCTGTGACATTTTCATAAACACAGGATTCCATTAAAGTGTTATGACACCAACAATGATTTGAAATGAGCCTGGATTACCTGCTAGGGGCATTTCATTTTCATATGGCACTCCTATCTATAATTATATGTTTGAAGTAATTTATTTTTAAAAATGTATTTCACAAAACAAATATGGATATGTATATAAATACATATAGGGCTATAGGGGTACAGTACATCCTATGAATGAAAAATTGTGGCCCATCGTAAATCAAAGACTAGCCTTTGTACAAACATTTTCTCAAGCTCCTGAACACAACTGTAAACTTGTCTCAACCCTAAATCTTACTGTTTCCGTAACCATAACCCTAGCTGAACCATAATTTGAGCCTTTTTTAAACGGATTATAATGTGACCATAATGTCATTATTTCCACCTGTAGGGGAGACACAAACAAACGCAGTAGCACAAAAAGCAAAACAAAACACAAAGCAGGAGATACGAAAAACAGAGGAATGTAACAATATCAAAATACAGATAAATACACTCCATTATATTACCCACAATGCATGTACATGCACCTCAAAAACATTCCATCTTGCACCCAAGGTCTATTTTGCACCCAAATTAGCTTTCTTCTTTTTGCCTTAGTCCATAAGTAGGACTGTTCACAGATTACCAGTTTATTCCATGTAACTTTGTGGAAATAAATCTCTCTGTTACATTGCACCTACTTAGCAAGATACCATGAGAAGGACAGGTTATAATGTTACAGTATATTAGCGTGTGACTCTGGATCACCCCTAACTATAGCTGTATTTCACAAAGAGATGGTGGTCCTTTTAATATGCTCATATTGGCTACATTTTTGGAATAATGCTTTGAAATAGTTTTCTTGCCAGAACCGATCTTCTGAAGACTGTGTATTGAAGTCATCTATCAGCTAGCCCGGAGATAATCTAAAAACAGAAGTGCCTGTGAAGTCAACCCGCAGTGCTGAACCGTTTCTGAATTTTCATGTTCTGAATCCATTTGTCTCACAGTCATTGTTGCCTCCTAAGTCCCAGTACACCCAGAATGAATATCCAATAATAGTCAAGGAAACTATGCCATAGCCCAAGGCTTGGCTATTTGTCTTAATCAGCCTTTTGTCAGTTTAGCAGCTATGGAGACCTATGCCAGTTAATATACATCGACCCCTGTGCTGCAAAAAAAATATATAAAAAAATGACACAACACAGATTCACCGCCTTGAGCATTTCAGGCGAGGCCCAGTGAACCTTGGGGAACCATTAGTCCCCACATGTCATTGTCACCTTCACACCCCACTTTCCTTTCAATGCTGCATACAGCACATGTAAGCAGTTTTAGATAAAACTGTCATAATCACTGCAGGCTTCAGCCAGATGGAAATCTTTTATCAGGGACCCTTGACTGTGGGTATTCAGGTAACCCTGCAGAATGCAACCCACTCTGCCATGGTGAAAAGACAAAGCTACTTGAGGCAGGAAACTCACTTGGGTTGCTAGGTACCAGTAAAGTACTGTAAGCCTAATCACAGTAACAGATATGCACCTGCAGTACCTCCAGTTACCTACAGCTGATAATTCTTAACATCAAATGGCTGCACATGGTGGTGGAGTGAAACTCATATAGCTAGTAGTAAAATGCATTATGGCTGCTATGCAGACTGCTCCCTCCTCCATCCTATCATCCACCTGATTTTTGCCTTCACATGATGGCGTAGTGCCAGCTACTCTGCTGGTGAGACTTACTATTTGTGGATCCTTCTAGAAATGTGGCACCATAGTGGGAGGGGTAATAGACCAAGGAAAATGCCACACTGTAATTTGAATGCACATTTATATATAAAAAAAGTTTTTGTTGTGCATTGTTCTCCCTACTGCATTTAAAGACAACATTGATACTCTTGGCACCATTTTAGACATAGCTAATTTAGTCAGTCCTCTAACATACCCTGTCAATGAGAGAATGAAAAATAGCTATATAAGCTATAGCTATAAAAGGCAATTTTCTAGTTTTCTGTGTCATAGGCGATACATTATACAGTCTGCGGACGACTGAAAAATAGAATATGCTTTTCAAAAAGAAGAAACAAAATAGTCATTACTGAGTGAATTATGCTCCAATATATTTGAAACTGGATGCATAACATTTTCCAGTGTGTTAAAAAGAATTGTACAAGGAAAGAAATTTAGATGTCTCAGCATAAAAAGTTCCATAGTAATCAATTAGAACATGTCTGGGAAATACAGTATGCATATACTTCCAAGCAAACTGGACAAGTCTATATTACATTCAATTTGATTATAAATAAAGAACAGCTTGGTGGAAATTATTTTGCAGTACTTCAAAACAAAACAGGTTTGATTAAACCCATGTAAAATGCATAATTTGCTGTAATTTAAAGTTTGTTGATATTTCTACATTATAAAACTTGTATTTATTTTTTAAAGTAAAAAAAAAGGGACGGATGCTTGCCTGCCTTGGTGTGGTACCCTTACAAAGCAGAGTGCTAATTACCACTGAAAGGCTATACATCTTCTTTTTAAAAATCACGTAGACAGTAATCACTTGTCTGAAGAGTTTTTGTAAGCTGCTCTGGATAACAGCATCTGACAAATTGTGTAAATGTAAAAGTAAGTGTATGTAAGTAAACAAAAGATTCAGGCTCACTTCGAATGGGATTGTATTTATCATATTCATTATTTATGTGAAAGACATGTGGTACATATTGGGGGATGCCATTCTGCTGCAACTTCAATGCAAAGTACTGTAGTCACTGTTCAAAGTAAGCATCATAAATGAAAGATTCAGGTACACTGAAATGATTGAAAATGATAGCTTGCGCCAGTGTGGAGGTATATACTGTACAATCGTGTTGTAGGGTTCCCTTTTATTATGGCTTGTCATATAAGCCAAAATTACTGCCCTACTTAGTACAATGGTATATAATTTGTTTTTATAACCTTAATTTGTTTGTTTTTTCCCACAAGTGTTTAAAATTCTATTTCCTTCCAACACCACTCTCAAATTTTAATTTCCAGCCTCCATTCTTTTTCTGCCATTACAACATGTGACCATCAGTCTGAATTAGTCAATTATCTGAAGCCTAGCTAGGCATAGCTTCAATTCTGTGGCCTGGCTGTCCCTGCACTATTTCAACTAAAACCTTTCAAGACAAGACTTTGAATATACAGATGTCTGGATAGGATCTGGGGGAAAGGCTTTGAACTGACCTTCCCATTTCCGCATCTCAAGGCACATAAGTGAATGTACTTCAAAAAGACAAAGCAAAGCTTTTTGTAAAACAAACCATAGCGAGATGTGCCCTTCCCCCCTTTTGGTCCATCAATACCAGGGTGGGGTACAGAATATAGAAATAAAAAAGATTGGAATTTGAGGGGCAAGAAGACCAGTATGTCTGATTGGGCCCAGTTAGTGGAGGGTTCAGTTTCATTTATTCATCAAACATAGCACATAGCACACACTGTTGCATCCTGGTTGCCTGCTTCTCCCTCTTGTATCGGCCTTTCTCTTTTTCATCCCCCCCCCCCCCCCCCCCCCCACCCCCAGCTCCCCACCATGTCTGTTATCCTTGCTGTATATGAAAAGAAGTGGCCTTTTCCACTCTCTCACAGCTCAGAGAAAAGAAAACGTATGGCTGCGTGAGCTATATACATGCATGTCAGTGATTCATATGTTCTCTCTTTGGTGCAGAGCGTCAGTAACATCCTGCTGAAGTGAGTAAGTTTGCCAGCTCCTTTGTAACCGTTCCCACCAAATTTAATATTTCTTTAATAAATGAAATCTGAGTAGACGTGATTCATTGCTTTGCGATACCTGAAACAAGAGCAATGTCATACCAGATTAACTAAATCCTATCAGCCTTATTACAGCATGAAATAAGACCTATTCTGGGCACACTGGGCACGTGCAAGCCCGTGGAGGGGTTCTTGGGCTCTGCAAGGATTTTACCTCCTTATGAGCTTCTCCGGAAATCCAGTCAGAGTACCACAGGACCTGCATCGCCACATCACTTTGAATCAGGCAGCTGTGGGAGGCGAAGCACACAAAGAGACTGTGGCTCCTCTCTGTGGGTTCTTTGTCATACATTATATTCTCTATATTGGCACAAATATATTTGAGTGTTCTTACATACACACTTATACAGTAGTTTCCTGCTCCAGATGAAAAAAGTGCAATAAAAAGTTTGCACTTTTTTAATCTTCTCCTCTTTTAGATATAGGCTAAAAGGCCACAGCATAACACAGTCCAGAATGATGCATCATGATGCTTTTATCTAGGCCAGGGGTGTCAAACTCCAGTCCTGGAGGACCTCAGTGTCTGCAGGTATTTTTGGTTTCCATTCAATCAACAGCCAATTAAGGACTTGAGAACAAGGTTTTACATTACATTACAGGCATTTAGCAGACGCTCTTATCCAGAGCGACGTACAATAAGTGCAACTTGTGTGAACTCTTTAGCCAATCAATGATGGAAATGAATGACTTGTGCTGACACAATGCAAACCAGCAGATGCTGCGACCCTCCAAGATTGGTGTTTGACATCCCTGATCAGAGCCGGTGACTGGCATAAGTGGCCTATGAGGTCATTTAGGGCCATGACACAATTATTTATTTATTTTGATTCTATTGTTCTTGCACTGGTTCCCTGGTTCGCGATCAGCGACAACCCCCCACCTCTCCCCCCCACCCCTGGCCCATGATTGTTTTCCCCCGGGTCATTTTTGTTTCGGGCCACCAAAATCTCTGCCCCTGATCTAGGCTACAATTTTATCATTTCCACAGAAACACTGCATGACTCTTCACTGAAGCCTCACACTCAGACATGTTATTCTCCAGAAGAATAAAAGTTAGACAGAGCCCTCAACCTCAATGTCCCTGCCATTCCCTCCATGAAGTGAATCACTCTCCATGCCATCTTGTGAGTGAAGCCTGTCCAACCGTCATCTTGTTAATCAAGCTGTTACTGTCTCGGTCTGCATGTCTGAATGACCTCACATCGAAGGCTGCTAGAGATATCCACATTTATTTCGTCCTGATTAGGCACAGCACACCGCAGAGACAGTTCTTCACCAGCTGTGATGACCTGCCACAGTGGACTAATGAGGTTTTACCTGGGACCTGAGGAAAAATAATCACACAAACACAATATAAAAACTTGCCAGAGACATTGGTTGCACTAATGATAATTATTCTGCTTCCTGGCTCTTGACAACATTCAACAATATTGTGCTGTGCATAGCTTTTAATGGAATATTCAATCAGACATGTTACTGTAAAGTTTTTTTTTTCACTGATTGCTACTGAGGGGTTGAAGACTGAAATCAAATCCTATGTAATATCATATCATCTCTTTCTTCCAAATCCAGAACACTATGTTTATCTTACTGTTTTAATTACTGTCGTTAAACACATTGCTATTTTCTATCATAATTGCATGTTTGTGCTTCTTTCCCCAACCTTTTCCACCTCATATATTTTTTACCTGCATCATTTCCCTGCAACGCACTCTGTGAATGACCGAATGAAAGATATGCCAATCCAGCTGAAATAAATGCACGCTTTCGTTTAAGCTGAATTCCAATTGCGTACCCAGGAGATGTGCCTGAGTGGTGCCCTTTCCTATTCAGGAAATGTCAAGTTCATCAGGAAAGAAAAGCTCTTCTACCATCCTTGGTAAAAATAAAGAAAAAATGGATGTTTGGCACGAAGTGAAGTGTAACCATAATGAACTGGCTTCCCACAGAGTAATAAAGGTCTGAGCTTAATGCCCTGGGCAGCCAGGCAAGCACGACGGCCATTACAGCCGAGCAGAGTGCCCTGCAGCTCAGCCTGGGAGAGCAGAAACAGCAGAGAGGAAGAGCCCTGTTCCTGTGGAACATGGAGAAATTGCCTTTCAACGCAGCAACAGCCACTGCATCTAGCTTTACAGTTCAACTGCGGACATTGGGAGCTTCTTTAGACTGAATCGCT
Source organism: Anguilla rostrata (assembly GCF_018555375.3). Lineage (NCBI taxonomy): Eukaryota > Metazoa > Chordata > Actinopteri > Anguilliformes > Anguillidae > Anguilla > Anguilla rostrata. The sequence goes on from NC_057948.1 coordinate 26,666,263, forward strand.
TTCATGTAAGCAAACGGAAGGAAACTTTAAGTTTATCTTCAGTGTAGAACTCGAGAACAGTGACCTCCACTTCAGAATCCCATAAAGGTTCTTGATGTTCTCGAATATACTGTATTATAGTATAAAAACACATGCAGATATGTACATGCACGCACAAGCATGTATTCCAAAGTAGACACGCACACACGCCTGTACGCACGTGCACATACACATGCCTGCACGCACACACACACACACACACACACACACACATACATACACCACTATGGCTGCAGTGTGACTGGATTTCAACCATCAGCTTGTACTTCTGTAATAAAATCCTTTTAACCAATGTACATTTCATGATTACCTACTGTACATCTATTATGGATAATTTCCTCTGATATACATGCTGTGTATTTATGCATGTGTGTGGTGATGACAGGAAGGATGGTGCAAGAGCAGAGAGGGCTGTTCCTGCATTCAGGGGTGTACGGTCCATTAAATATCTCCAGTGTTTCAGCTTTCCCCCAAAAAATAGGGAAATTTGGATTACAGCACAAGTGGAAACCAGCACATGAAATGTACACAGTAAGGGCATATGTTGATCAATTTAATGGAATCCACCAGCCACATCAACCGAAGTGCTGTTTTTGCTTTTTCTACTATGCCCAACACCTGTGAATCGCAAGAACAGGCCTTTCAGTGTTGTAAACCAGCTACTGCGGGAGTTTTTGTAATAAAGCAAGATTTGCATAGGCTACTCTTTATGCCAATGAAGAACACTCATAGAAGAAGAAAGCGTGCCATTCAATTATGTTTTGCGACTTAATTAGTGAAAGCAGCCCACTGTGCTGCCACAGCAGTGCACATTTTCAGTACAGCAGAGATAAACTTAGTGTTTTCTTTTCCTCTCGTCTGCCGTGATGGAGAAACTCAGGCAAAAATAATGTAGCAAAATAATGGAAAGTTAATGGGGTACGGAATGAAAAGTACACATGAGCTTACCTTTTATATAGAAAAAGAAAGCTGAAGAGGCCTAAAAAGCACTCACCTGTTCACATCTATACTGAATAAACATGCGCTGTTTCAGACATAAATTGACAGATTGCTCATAGAGACAATGAATCTGTAATAAGAGGCAAGAGGACTGTAATAAAGGAAGCAAAGAAGCCTATGAAGACTTGTGAAACATTCATACAGATTCCTCTCCACGTTTTCAATAACATTTTCATTAATGACTGAAATATGTCATCCTTATTGAAGTGGGTAAACTAAATTATGAATCCAACAAGTTAAATATTCCTCTACAATGATGGAATACAATATAATATTCAAAAATATATATCAAATACATTCCATCTGTTACACAGAGAGCATAGTGGGAAGAGGCTCCACAAAAATTGTACATTTCAAGCCTCTCACTGTGTGGCCAAATTTGCTTCATCCACGAAAAGAACATTAAAATTCATACGAATTGCACATCTGCAGTATTCAAACATCTCTGCAGCACTGTGTTCCAAGCACACACACAGTCGTCTGAAGACTATTTCCATTTCAAGTTTGAATGTTTGCATACAGTACAGTAGTGTTCTCATTTTATCTCCCTTTTTATGACCAAATCATTTCTCTCTTCCTCTCTCCCTCTTCACCTCCATCTCTACTACTGTTTTGATTGAATAACCAAATAACCCTGGGTAGTCATGTTGAGCACAAGATGGGTAAAAGTGCCAGATGAAACAGTTTAACAATATCAATATTTGGTAGATGCCAACCTATATGCAGCTTTCAGATTACTAGAATACTAGATACATATGAGGGCAGACATTTTTGAAGAGCAGGGTGGCACTGGCAGGGATCCAGGGAACATAGATGCAGTCAGTAAGATTCAGCGAGCATGGCTCCACACCAGAAGCTTTACTGAGATCTGGGAAAGAGGCTAACATGACAAGATTATCTATGTGAAATCTGGAATATGCAGAACATTGTGTACTCTTGTCAAAATACAAACTTTAGTCAAAAATGCTGTGACACAAACAGGATAAAGAGAATTACTTTCCCTGAATGATTCATTAGCAGTCTCCTTTCAGGAAAAAAGAAACTGCATAAACCATAATATCTTATAGTACCTGTACTGTATATACAACAAGCCAATACCATGATGTTAAATGGGTGGTCATACAGTAATCACTAAATACAGGACAGGATAGAAATTCCAGAATGAGATACTATACCATCTTAGTATCAGGAAACAGGGTGATTTAGTAAAATATAAAGACAAGCACTTGATATCCATCATGCTGAGAGAATTATAGGACTTAATTATCATATGAACAAATTTTATAAATGTAAACCAGAAGAAAAAGGAACAGATAATATGTCAAACAAGATATGCACATTTAAAAATGTTTTCAGGTGCTGGATTGAGTTGTAATTGTTAAATGAAGCAGATGCCTCCCAACTGTTTGGTCCCACAGAAGCACCTTTTCCACAGATTGTAACTAACAACATGGAATCACTGGGTTTACACATCTCTTATTTAAACAAAATATTGGCATTCTTGAAATGATTCAGTATCAAGTACAATTTACAGGAGTTGTGTGGCCAGTAAATGCCAAACACACCAAAAAAGGATATAAGCATAAGGGGCAGAATAGATTGCCTCCAAGAACAAGAACATTTGCTTCTACAAATGTGTGAAGATACATGCATCTTCCAGCCAGTAAAAAATGAAAGCCATCTTAGTGAATTTCACAAGCACGGTGAACAAAGCACAATTAGGCTAATGAGAATGTGATCCCAATTAAACCTACTGGCTGATCCCATCAAATGAGGCTGCGCAGCACATACTCCTTGCTATCTGTATTCTCGCCATATTCTGTGGTAAAATATTGTCAGAGGTCTGCTTGTCTTACAGTGGATTATAATACCAAATCAATTGCAAAAATAAAATGATGGCTGTCTGGACCAAAAGCTAATTTGGACATACCCTAACCCCAAAACAGGCTAGCAATCACAAGACAGCAGGATGTTGTTAATTGTGAATACAATTTTCTTTTGACTTAACTCAGCTGGGTGCTTTTCATTCAGACAGTCAATTATATGAATGGAATGGTCAAACCCGTATTAAGAACAATTTATGAGGAACCATCAATATTTACTCCCTGTGTAATCTTTCAGCTTCAGGTACCTGTGACAGTAGTAAATAAAAAAATAAAAAAACATTTCAAAACTGGTGACATGGCACTGCATGCTTTATCTCTGGGTCTGAAACAATGCAGACAGAATGTAATATGGCAATAAAAAGATCTGTATTTTTGTTACTTGAATAATTAGTAAAAATTCTACACGCTATACAATAGCAGTCCTGGCACCAAGCGTTTGCAAATGGAGCTGGAAGAGAGGCAGTAAAATGTGATATTCTGATATGCAGGAATAGAGGAGAAATATCCCCAAAGATACGGGATGTGTAAAGCATATCTGACCTGATAAAAATGTGTGGGCAAGACTTCAATTACGTATTTCTAAAGATTTCAAATACAGATTCAGGGGCCAGAGAGCAGCAGTGTGACATGTGGATCATTTCAGGTGAGTGCACACACCTCTGTGCAGATGGTGCAGCCAACAATAGCATGTTTCTACCATTTTTCAACATTTGAAACATTCATATTTGCCCAGACAGAATTCAAATCAGGATTTCAGTGTAAGTATAAGAGCTGGTGATGTCGTTCTTTTTTCCACTAATACATTAGAATGTACTTAATGGGATGGAAATAAATTATTCTTGTATTGTGTTATTAGTAAGCATGATTTAAATGATTTTTCAGTTACAATAAACTTTAACTGGAAAACCAACTTAACAGTGCTAGGAAACATTCTGGCTTCAAGTTGGAAATAGCATCTGCTATGTGATGCCATGTGTGGCATATGATATTGTAAAATATTAACATGGTGTTCTTTACTTGGACACTATAAAAATAAGAAGGAAATATTTTGATATGGCCATAGAGAACAGATGCAAAACAACATAAGATAGATTTCAGATAAGTGCTATAAAGACCCTACACAAAAGATAAATTTGCTCAGTAAATGGCTTAAAGCTAGAACTGAAATGCATCATAAAAAGAACTAACACAGTTCCTGAAAGGCAGGACCACTCTGTAGTCAGAGAATTTAATATTTGATGCTACATGGCTGTTTATCTGGCATGACGTGTGAGAGATTCTTCAGTCTTAGCCGGTAATTTACTGCACAAGGCAAAGGTTGAGCATAAAGCAAACCAGATGAAATCACTTATTGCGGCCGAGGCGATCCACCAAGAAGAGAGGAAAGCAATCAAGAGTTTCCACCTCAGCGATGGGGGAGAGCTGAGGCAGTGCAAGCCTGGGCCCTGATGAACATTAGGCAACCGCGAGATTTGTGTCTGTGTCTGGCACACTGGAGCTGCTCATTAAAACAAACTAAGCTCACAGAAATGTCACACCGCCGCAAGAAAGAAAGAAAGAAAGAAAAAGCAAAGGAGGAGAAAGAGAAAAAAGTGTCTGTGACTACATTGCGAGGATGAATTTGTTGCATTAATTCCCACCATTTCTGAGACTGGGAAAATGAAACATATTGTTGACATGAACACTTAATGGTTGCCGCTAAAGAGCAGGAGGTGTCTAGCATGGCAACCATGTGTCTGGAGGCAGCTGTTTGATAAAAAGTGTCACTGACTGGTGCATGTGACTGGCAGGTTCTGGCTGTGTGTTGATATGAAATATGACATATGACATAAGGTGAGAAAATTGTTTATACTAAGTCAGGCTGATGTGTTCAATCCTTTTTATGCAATGACCTATATACGGGTTAATATCCCTCCACTGTATTTACCATACATACTATGAAGCTAACAGCTTTGGATGAACTGGATTTGTAAACACATTACAGACCTGTACAACTATTAGGTGTTGGGAAAAGAATATTGTAGAGTAGTCAGCAATTTTTTTTTCTGTAGTGCTTATTTTAGATGAAAAGCAGTCAGCCTTGCTTTGTGGATTTCTCTGAATACCCATTGTTTCCTACAAGAAGCAGCTCCTTACAACAGCTTCACCTTATTTGGTGATACGGTACAAAGGCACAATGTTACTCGGAAGGAAGTGTGTCAGTGACATCATCATGTGCAGATTATAACTACAGTAAATCAAGTGTAATGACAGGGAACAGTGGTAGAGATGCAGATGGCCCCTTGCAAAATACTGTAAATAAATAAAAATACTAAAAATAAAAATAATAATAAGGCAGCGAGAAGGAAATAATTGAACATTAATAGAAAGCTGCACATGTCACACATGCATCTCAGCAATAAACTGCTCACAAAACATGGACGATTTTGAAAATTTTTAAATATGGAAAAAATGTCAATAATAGAAATTTTAAAAAATCATTAGATGAAGATTCATATTAGATTTGGCTTTAGATTCAGAAATGAAATATGCTACAAATGATGAATTACTATTTACATAATTAGTAGTGACAGATAGCTAACCACGGAAGTACCTACATCATTGAATGACACAAAACATAAATGTCAACATGGGTACTTGCTTCATTGTATCTACACTCACCATATCAGACTGGTTAAGTTAAATTTTTACTTGTTTAATTTTGTGCTCAGTAACATTATGTATTTGACTATATGTGTTTGCTTTCATGTAAACATGTCGGAATGAGCTATTAGACCATATCTACACTACCAGAAGTATCTGGATACCCCTTGGTCTGGGGCTGTTTTTCATGGTTTCAGTGAAGGCAAATCTTAATGCTACAGCACACAATGACATTCTAGATGATTCTGTGCCTCCCCAACAGTTTGGGGAAGGCCCTTTCCTTTTTTAGCAAGACAATGCCCCCAGGTACACAGTGAGGTCCAAATAGAAATGGTTTTTTCGAGAACAGTATGGAAGAATTTGACTGGCCTGCACAGAGCCCTGACCTCGACCTCATCCAACACCTTTTGGGTCAATTGGAAGGCCAACTGTGAGCCAGGCCTAATTGCCCAATCAGTGCTGGACCTCATTAATGCTCTTCTGGCTGAATGGAAGGAAATCCCTGCAGCAATGCTCCAACATATAGCATAAAGCCAGAAGAGTGGAGGTCGTTAAAGCAGGGAGGGTGGACCAACTATTAATGCCCATAACTTTTGAAGAGATGTTAGATGTCAGGTTTCCACATACTTCTGGGCATTTAATGCATATAGACTGAGCTCCATAATGTTTTAGTTAGCCACAAAAATAGGATGGCCAGGTTACAGCTTGCTAATAGTAATAATAGTATCTAAAAGAGCCTACACACGTCTGGAAAAAGACTACTGTAAATTACATAACATCAATATGTCCCAAACATTATGGTGCCCTGAAATGGGGGAGGGGGGCTATGTATAGAAAGTGCTATAATTTCTACATGGTGATGCCAAAGTTTATAATTATAGCCTTAAATAAAACCTGACAATGTGTACTGTAACCACTTGAGAATTGTTTCATTACAATTTTTAATTTGTGTACAATGAGTATAGAGCCAAAAAAAAAAGGTTGAGTTGACTATATATACATAGTATATGTTTACATATATATAGACATATGCAAGCTGTCTTGCTGGCTACAAGTGGAAGATGATAATCATTATTAAGACGATCTGTTTATTTTCAGTCAGGTCTCTTTAATTACTGCACAGGGCAACTTTTCCAGAGGAGGTATAACATTGCTGTGCAGATAACAGTCCCACACAGAGACTGTAAATCATTGGCTATGGGAATTGGGAGCCTTCTCTGGCAGAATGCTCGCTATGCCATCTCATTGAGCAGGCCTCACAGTGAGTTGGTCTACAGTAAACAAGGTCACTAATGAGTAGCACCAGGGATGCTGTTACAGCCTCCTGCTTTATTTCCCACCCCACAGTTTTTCTGCACTGCACCAGTTAACACGCAGTTTCATAAACAGACCAACTCGAGCAGTTGGCCGTATTCATTTCCACAGTAATGACGGCAATTCTGTTTGCATTATACCCTCCTTTAATCCCCCCCAACTGCTTTATAAAATCGGGAGCAGATGCGAGTGAAAAATACACTGTGAATATCAAAGACTGCGCCGTGCTAACATTAGCATTGCTGCGCCGCCAGAGCGTCAGCTCGTGGATCGGTGTGTGGAGTGTCCCGCCCCACAATCTGGTGACCGCAAAGGCTGCGTACTGGAGGTTACATCCCAGTTCTTCTCCAGTTCTTTTTTGTATTACTCATCTCTATATATATAGATTTACTTTCTATCTTGTTTTTTTTTCTATTATTTGCTCTTTGAAAAGATTTGTTTGCATAAGTACACAAGCTGCCTTCAGAGAGGGGAATTTGAGGCCTGCAGGCTCACGGCAGACAGTATCATTTTGCCACCAATAGAAGACAATCTTGGTCACACTGTCTAGACACAAGACCAAACACTCGGGAAAAGAGAACACAATCTCACAAAGCTCAACTATATTTCAGCTTATTCTGTTTGATTGTTTAAAAGATGAAAATCATCCACATGGATATTTCCATGGTATTTGTGTATGCAGTTATCAGCTGAATACAGCATCAAACACAGTAGCATCCATTTTCTTCACAGATTTCGTTTTTTATTTTTTGATGAAAGATAACTGACTGAAGGAGGCCAATTGTCAGACCTATATTGACTGTCATGATGATGTTCAATAGAAATGTTTCAGCTAGAATAAAAGTGATCACTTGAAATAACTTTGTATTGATTTGCAGTGACCCCTCTCTCTAAGAGGAGACTTAAACCATGCCAGTAAAATGCCCCCCACACCATAACAGAGCCACCAGACCCCTCACTGTAGAGGTCAAGCATTCACGCCTGTATCATTCTCTTGGAGTATGTCACACAAGTGCTCGTCCTCAAAATTATACCTCCACAACTATGTACAATATCAAGTCTTTCAGCATTATGTCTTTGTGGTATGTCTACCTTTTGCCTTTTTTACAACTTCCATTCTTTTTGGGCAAAGTTTTTCAAAGAAATCTGCAGGGATATTTTTCCATGGATCTTGTGAACACCTCCAAAGTTCAGTCTTAGAAGTCGGTTGCATTTTCTGCTTCTGTTGATCAAAGCAATCCCAAATACATTCAGTGATGTTGAGATCTGGACTCTGGGCTGGCCATTCTATTGTTCTGAGAATACCAGCTGTTTGATCTTCTAAGCTGTGTGTTTGGGGTCATTATCTTGCTATAGAATGAATTTGCCCCCAATCAAATATTGTCCAGAGGGTACTTAAGATTTGTTTGTATTTATCAGCATTCATGATGCCTTAAATCAAAACTAAATCACCAATTCCAGATGTTGTTATACAATCCCAAACTTCCACTGATCCTCTACCATGCTTGACTGATTGTTGTAGACGTAAATACTGCCTTATCTTCCAAAAATCTCTAATTTGGACTCATCGGTCCATAAACCTTACTCCAGATCTCTAATGTCCAAATTTGCGGTGCTTATGTAAATTTTCTTCTCATTTGTTTATTTCCTTTTGTCAGTAGTGGTTTTTTGATAGCAACACATCCTTTTAGACCCATGGCACACAGTGGAAGGATTGACAGAAGGATCCACACTTGTGGATTCCTTGAGAGAAGAAGCAAGAGAGGAGCTTGATATTTTCCTATCTCTCAAAAATGTATGGTGGTGGCAGGTGTGGTGGTCTCCCAGTTCTTGCACAATTGTTAGGAGTCCCAATTACTCTGCATCTTACAATACTCTTTTGAACTCCAGTTTTAGAAACGTGTGGGTTTTTTTCACTTACTTTTCTTTGACTTTAATCTTGAATTCTATCTAATCTCATCAGAAATTTGTCCTTTAGCCATTTTAGATGCACACGTGACAAAGAAATCTGCAAGGCAGCAAAGGTGTGTTTGGATAATGTTTCATGTTTCTATTTGTCTATTTTCCCATGCATAGTAATCCAGTTTAATTTTATAGTAAGCTTTTCACATAATAAGCAACGCAAATTCTAAATATATACTTGTAGTTGCCTTTGTTCTTTTTCTTCTCATGGAAGAAAACTTAATTTAAAATGTTTCATCATGGAAACATAATTTAATATCCAGCCAAAGAAATATTCAGCAATCTGAAGAAAACATTGATGAAATAAATATATAAACAAGACTGCAGGGGAAAATACTGACTCCTGAACAGGTTTGAGTTGACTAAAAGAATATAGTATTGTTTTCCTGAGAATTTCCTCCAGGCAATTTCAAATCCCATTCCTAATGCCCCATTCTCCCGCAAAACAAAACTTACCAACCGCACATTAATATGCGCACAATCACTAACAGATGCAGGCGGCAGAGTGGAAGGAGGAGAACCAGGCTTGCATCTCTGAACAAACAGTGCACAGCAGTTCCCTCCATCAGCATTCAGGACTGGCCCAGCGCGTCACTGAGCGCCCTCCTCCTGGGCTGCTCACCTAACAAGATCAAAAGCCATCAAAGAAACAGACTCCAGGCTAGACCTGCTAGCAACTAGCATGCCGCAGGACACACGCACCACGCGAGCACCACAGCTCTGAGGACGGAGCAGGCACTGTGATCGCATCTGTAACTTGCAGTGCCTTCTCCAGAGTGTTTTTACCGGAGCAGTGCTTCAACATGCTGGAGCGTCCCTCTACACCCAGACACCATGAAAGCATTGCAGTCATGTCTAGACTTGAGATACATCCGGCGAGGAATGACCGTAACCTCTGGAGTGTGACAGTAATTCCTTTCGGAAAGAACAGGGGTAAACTGGAGGGAATATTTGACAGCAGCAGACAAAACAAAAAATAATGTGAATTATGTGGCATTACTAAATGATACGTGTTTTTTTACATTGCAAAGAACATGGAGAACTACTGGTCTAACATAAAACATAACATCCAAAGTTGCTGAATGTTGAATGGTCAGAGATGTGTTGATCCACTGAAAATTTTAGCTGACGCTAAAAAGTATAACCAGACCAAAGTGGACGTACTGGCTCCCTGGTTTGCATGCTAGTGCTGACCAAACATGTTTGTCTAAACTGTGTACATACTAGAAAAGACAACATACAGCCAAGTGACTGCTGTCATCTAACTGATTTCCTCTGTTACTCTTTGAAATACTCTACTTAATCAGTTTAATGTATGAAAGTCATTCTGAATGATATCACCTGTGAATAATTCCTGTGGTATGTGTTTGGTCACATGCAGACATTATCAAGTCATTCGCTGCAATATATTAAACAGGCTCAACAATTAACACATGAATATGTCTATGTAGTTTTTAAATAATACTATTATATATCCCGCCAGAAATCAAGGCTTATCTCTGCATCCTTCCCAGAGAGTTAGCCAACTAAGTGCCCTTCACCTTGCAAAGGAAAGTAATACAATGTGCTCACACAGGTGCACACATGCACATGCACACACACACACACACACACACACACAGACAAGCACTCACACACACACACACACCCCAGGTATACTGCACTTGGTTTCCCCCATACCACACCTTGAATTGCTTCTGAGGATGGACCCTGTCAAGAAATACAAATTAAATGGTCTTTAATAAGCTGTCCTGGGGCGAAGGATTTAAGTTAAGTTATCTTACTGCTTTGAAAATATTGGGTCTTGGAAATGGTGCCTCCTCAGGCTTTCACTCAACCAAGGTCACTCAAATGACTGTAGTCAGCCCAGAACAACAGGGCATACTATATCTTCAACAGATAACAATTCTTTGGTCAGGGTGTTGATAGCCGATCTATCTTGTGCTATCTCGACAAGCAGTTGAGGACCTTTGGTAAGCTTTTTTTTAAAAGCTTTCTTCTTCATGACTATCCTGATGACTCATTTTTGTTCAGCAAGAACATGTACATGTGTTCTGAAAGTGGCATGTTTGACAGTTAGCTCAGTTAGTCACTTAAATGATTACAGACAGCAAGGAGGTTTTCAGGGCCAAAAAGTGGAATGTTCTTGACTGGCCAAAGTCAATTACCCACCCTAAACATGCATGAAGGCAAAATGCCCTGGGTACAATCAGGAACTGAAGATGGCAGCAGTACAGGCCTGGAAAAGCATTACCAGGGAAGATACCCAGAGTCTGGTGATATCTGTGGGCTGCAGACTTCAGGCAAAGAATTTGCAAAAGCGTACTAAAAAGGACTGTAATTCATATACGGATCACCCGATATGGATGAAAATACCCTCAATTTAAAGCTGACTGTGTGCACTTAATGAAACCTGCCCCCACAAAAAGAAACAACCATGCATATGCCCGAAAAAGGTCTTGTGAGTGAATTAGCTGCCCATATCATTTTCAATATGATGCTTTAAATACATGGAAACACAACAAATCCATCAAAAGTAATCATTCATTTTAATCTCACAATATTAATTACTTTTGTCTTACAAATAACCACATTATACAGTATATGACCACATTATTAACCAGCAATCCAAAAGACCAACTGACCTGTTACTGTTGCACATCATGCACTCATTGTAGCAAACAAAAATGAATTAGGCCAATCAAAATGAAGTACCACAGCACAGGACAACTTTTCAGCAAGGTTAGTAATAAACACTGCATTTGCCTTTTCTTTTTTACAGTACACACGCTGTGCAGAGATTTGAAAAGCGTAATCTGAATTCATTACTGCACAGCAGACACAATTTATCATTGCTACCCAAAGCCAGTATTGTGGACATTTCCAGTCAGACTAGGTGGAGTAAGCAGTGCCTATCTTTTAATAATGAGTAAATCCAAAGAGGCCTTTCTTCTCTCACTTATACATATGTATAGAACATTTTTGCACTTTCTAGACTTAACCTTTTATTTGTCAAGCTCTTTTTGAAGCTCTATATATGTATTCACATACTGTACATGACAGACAGCTACAGTATAACACACATTTTGGGGTGATATCCACTGAAGGAGAACACAATCAATCTCACAGAGGAATGCCCTTCATTGCTGTTGGCCATTTAAATAGAAATAGAAATGGTGCTCCTCTTGAGATACTGCAATACGTTTTCCCATGCAAAACAGCTAACAATGTAATACAATCAAGAGTTTCCATCATTCCAACAGTTTGCAGCATTCAAAATTGTATTAATAATTGCATGGAACTAAAATCAAAATAAATTAATGGATGTTAATCAAACCAGATATGCAAATTGTGTTCAAATCATCTGAAATCTCTGGAACAGGAATAAACAAATAAAATACTGAAGTCAGATGAATATATGAATATGTTTTTAGTTGACTGCTTTTCAACAGATTTTGTAAAATGTCTCAGCTGAATGGATCTTGTAATAGTAATACCAGCTGGAACACATCAGCATTGCTGCACCTGATGACAGCTACATGTCACAGCTGTTTTATTTTTACTCAGCTTTATTTTCACACTGCTTTAACTACCATGAAAGTATACATTGTCAAACAAACACACACACACACATGCACAAACACGTGTGCGCACACACACACGGATTCATCCTGCTTTGAATGGATTTGTGTGTGTGTCAGGATGCTTCCATAATGCCTTGTGTCAATGGGGAATGGTTTCTTGGCACACATTGGGCCCCTGTGTGCGTGTATGTGTGTGCGTGTGCATATATATATGTATATATGTGTGCGTGTGTGTATAGCTGAGAATGTGCACTTTAACCACATGTGAATTGTTTGATTACAAACTTGTGGAGTGCAAAGCCAAATCAAGAAAAAATGTCTTTGTACTAAACATTGCAGAGCTCATTATATATACAAACAAATGTCAAAAGTATTAAAAACCAGTTTGAGAAAAAAGGCATATCATAAATATGCATTGCCTCATAGATTTCCCAAAAGAGGGAATGTTTTCCAGACAAGCTTTATGCATCAAGTCAGTTTTCTGACTGTAATAGTGGTGTCACTATACCTGAAAGAGTTTTCTCCCTTTGGTCAGTCTCTATGACTGGGTTTCCATTTTCCATCTCTCAAAGCTTTCTGGACAATAAAGTGCCGTGCACAATGATAAAATATGGAACTCGGAAAAGTCAGTAAGCATTCTTTGTGTAACAAAAAAAAATAATTCTGAAATATGAAATGCACTGACTGGTGTACACAGTCAGTCAATAATATGACAAGGGGAGAACGTGTAGCAGGTTCACAAGACTGAAAAACAGAGGGCTGTTGACTGGAATTTCCGATACACTAAGACCACTGCATGGGGCTATGCAGATCATTAGGCCTGTACTGGAAGTACAGCATGTACTGAACGTCTAAAACAAAAAAAGGCTCCTCTCATTATAAAGCTTGCAATTCATAGCACCTGTGCAATATTTACTCTTGACCACATCCCAAAATCTACAAGCAATTCCCCAGCCACAGCGATTAAAGAACGGTGTATATGAAAATATGCATTTCCCCATGTCTGTCTTCATTTCGGTTTTGCACCCAGATCCCAAAGCATAAAAGATGGATTACTGGAAGAGGGAGTGCTCAGGACTGCTGACAGAAAAACTAGGAGATTTTTGGCTACAACACTGATGGAGAGTGTCTGCTCCTTCATAACACCACACCCTGCTATACCAGCTTCCATGTCTCATTGATTTGCGCAGACATTTTCATAGGCATTATCAACATCAACAATTATTATCAACAACAATTAGTCAACAATTATCAACAATCTCAAGACAATTTTCTTTTACCTTTCATTTCTTATTTGCCTTATTTTTTAGTTATTCTGATACTCAAGCCTATGATCACATATTGGTGCAAGACAGACTTTTTCAACAACACACAATTTATAGATCAAACATCAGGATGTTGTCAAGGTTTGCCTGCATTTGCGGCTTTGTAATTCTTATTATGTAGTTCTCTCTGTAAGTTCATGACCGAAATGTTGTAGGAAGTTCAGCCCTGAAATGTCGACTTGGCTGCCACAACCCCTTTGACATTACTAATCCTTCTCATTGTATTTGACAGTTTAGCAACCATACAAAAAAAAGAAAGCAAGCGTTTATAACACTGTGGGCTTTTGCGCATTTTAAAATGATCTGGCTTTACTGTAGCTACCAATTCATTACACACTCAGCAAGGGGCTGATTAGACTCATAAAAATTATATGTACTTTAGGTATTTTAGGTAATTATATTTTACTGTAGGTTTGTGGAAGAATACCTGTACATCAGGGAAGCAAGCTTATTTTGAGAGAAATTCTCCATGTTTCTCATAATGCTTTATTCTCAGTTCTGAAGGCACATCTTTTTAAAAAAAAGATTCCCTCTTCGTTGTCTTTGTTTCTCCTCAGTTTGGAATCAGCAATTATGCCTGTGGAGTTACCACTCTGTCACCCGCACAACAAGTACACAGCCGCTGAAGTGTGCGCACTCCTCCAGTGTAACTGCCTGAAAGCCAATGTCAGCTAAATTTACACTCTACATTCCACAGTACTTCAGTGTAGAGCAAGCAATGATTGCAGAATTGGTGCATCTTTGATGTCTACTGAGTCTACCCCCCCAAGTCCTGTGAAACTGGCGTTGAAAATACGAGGCTGCAGAGCCGTCCCTGGCTTCTCAATCCTATATTATTGGGAGAAATGATCCACCCTACACCAAATGCAAATATGTGAAGGTGTGTGATCCAAGTGCCCAAAAATATATATTGTTTTCAGCTCTTTCCTATGCTTTGCTATTTGCTTAGATCATGAAACTAAACATTTTGAAAGATTACTTTCCTTCCGTCAGCCTAGAGGCACAGAACACTATGTGTACGTGCTATTGTCTGCCGGTGCCTTCCCGAAATATTTCAAAGATCTTTCTCAGCTATTTGACGCAAGCTGCTTGTGCTATTGTACACTGTCAAAGCTGAAATAACTAGTTTATTCAGGGACTGTGATTCCAACGTATAACGGCATATGGCATTCATACACAGAATGAGGTTGGGTGGTGAGGTGTGAACAGCACATGTAAGGATGGCATAATCAGAATTAATTAGCATTCTTATTTTTGTATTGTTACATTAGTTTCATATTGAGAGGGTTGAAAAAAGAGAAAATATTTAAGATTTTAAAACTGTTGTCATTTTATATGTTCATGTATTTTTGTTGACAGTTTTTATTCCTTATCCACGACACATAACTTTTTGCATTCAAAAAGAATCCCATTAAAAGATAAAAAGCCTAATCCTCCTCCAAATTACCATGCCCTTTCCATTCTACAGCAAAAGACCCACAGAGAGTTTTGTAAAGCCATGCATGTAGTAGTAAAATACCGGTCTGTGTTCAACTTAAACTAATTCATACATACATACAATTTTTATTTACTTCACAAACACAGGTAAGAGAGTTCAGTTGGGTGATCATTACATTAGATCTCATTACACTGTGTATGGATTTTTTAAAAAGTCCATAGTCATAGATAAGGACAAAGAATCCAAGAGGAAATTCAAAAAATGTGCACACAGATAAAAAGTAACTAAACAGTAACAGTGGGGTGCTGTAGAGTCCCTGCAAACCTCTTGCAGGTGAAGGGATAAATACAGAGAGAGCAATACAGGAACATGCTGTCCCTAGTTCCTCTTTATAATGACTACACCAAAGGAAACACACACTTAAGACCATCATATCCCGTAAGCATTTGAGCCTTAAGAGGGAACATTCATTGAGGTCACATTGTCAGAAGTGTAGGTGACATATCTGCCTGATTGCTAAGAACAAGTTTCTCGTGAATCATTTTTAGGAGAAAACTAATCTGGTTCTTTTCTTTCAGCTGCACACCAACGGCCATTAAAATTGAGGTAATTGAGGAACGAGATTCTTTCCTATTATTGTCCTATAAATTGTCCATAAAATGAAAAAAAATAACATTGTTGGCAAAGGAAAGACAAGCCAATGACAGCTTACTACCTGAATGTCATTAATTTTTTTCTCCCTGTGCAAATTGAACATCAAGACAAAAAATGCAGTTTGTCTCAAAATAATCTGCCATTAAATTATTCTGGTTGATATCCTGTAATCAGAGCATTGTTCATTATTCTCAGCTCAGAACAGATTGGTTTTCATTTATCCACTTTGTGGTATAAAACTAAAGCGAACATAATCCAAATTCCCATTTCCTCGAAAAGCCGATATTGAAAAAATTTCATGGTAACAGTAAATCTGGCTTTGTTAAGTATACACCGGACATTTAAAAAAAAAAAAATTGTATTGTAATCTACAGTTGAAGACAATAAAAATGAATAATTGTCCCCATACAAACAGATTTAAGACTAATTCTCTACCGGGCACCTACTCTCTATTTGAAATTACTGCAGTGTCCTCATCAAAATCTTTATTTTGCTTTGCTACCTCAACTATACAGGTATTTTGTGCTGACGCAAACAAACCTTCATGCAAACATTGCGTGCACACTAGAATAAAGTAATAGAGCAGGAATGTATATACAAAAGAAGAGCTTCTATTTCCTCACACCTGTTTGAATTTTAAAACTGATTGAATAACTACTGCACTCAGCATTTCAGTGTGAAATATCTGAGGTGCATTGCAGCAAATGTCATCATACAGAATGCTCAATTAATTTATATGGCAGAGGGGCTTAATCGGTTAATTAAACCTGCCTTGGAAGGAGATCACAGAAGTAGCATAAATCTGCTGCTAAGTGGGATTAAATTGTTTAACGTAGCCTCAAAACCATTTTCATACCACGTAACTGCAATTTAAACCAGTTTCCCAATCAAGTCAACTAACGCACCAGTTAATTTCACTTTTAGAATGTGATGAGTGGTAACCTGAGTGTTTTATATCTTGAAATCTTGAAGGCATAGTGGTTGACCTCCAGTGAACAGAACACAAGGTATTATTATTTTAAATATTTCTCCTACATGTTAGCTACATGTTAGACGTTTATGTACCATAACATGTCAATGTCAATGTGGGGTTGCATAATCTTGAGCCAGAACTGAATGACTTATTATATACTATATCCATCAATCCATTATCTATACCCGCTTATCCTGGGCAGGTGCTGGAGCCAATCCCAGCGTGCATTGGGCGAGAGGCGGGAACACACCCCAGACAGGTCGCCAATCTATCGCAGGGCACACACCATTCACTCACACACTCAAACCTATGGGCAATTTAGAGTCTTCAATCAGCCTACCTGCATGTCTTTGGACTGTGGGAGGAAACGGAGAGAACATGCAAACTCCACACAGAAAGGTCCAAGCTGAACCCACAACCTACTTGATGTGAGGCAACAGTGCTACCCGCTGCACCACTGTGCCGCCCCTTATATTATATAAGAAATTAATAAATTAGATAGTAGTTTAAACGAATCACTTTTTTGCATAGGTAGGAAGTACTTCAACTACCAAAGTTAAGGTCAATATCTGTTTAAATGTACAGTGTTGTTGCTAATGTGTCTGTGTGTTTGTGTGTGTGTATATGTATGTGCGTGTGTGTGCATGTGTGCGTGCATCACAGTAGTGCATGTTTACATTTCTGTGGAAACATAAACATATTAACTATTTATCACTAACTATAGTAACACCGTCTCTATGTGACTATGGAGTTAAACATAAAAAAACAGTGAGTGCACAGGAGTGGCCTTTTATCTGAATTATTTGCTTCTGTGATTAAGTATTTATAAGGCCCATTGCCATTTTCAAGTCATTTGTTTCAACCTGCGTCATTTGAGTAGTTAATTGTATTTTTCCTTTTTAAGACCACGCTATGCAGAACATTGGGCTGTTTTCTCATTTCATCATGGGTTCATCATGTAAAGAAACAAGCATATAGTCTTCCAGTGCATGCTTCAGAAAAGCAGCTCAGTCTGAAGGTCACGGTAGGTAAAGCTTTCTGGTACCATGAACTCATCCCAGCAGTGGATCTCAGGGCTTCAGAGTGCATTATACAGCCAGTGAAAGACGTGTCCTTTTGAAAAATGAAAGTTAAGTCGCTTAAGAAGTCATCCAAAAGTGCTTTTAAAATCACTTCAGCGGCATTGCTGGTCCTGTCCACATTTACGCAGCCGTGGATACCCCCTCCAAGGGCCTGACCCCGCACTCACCTGGGAGCCTGTTAAAAGCAGGCCAGGCAGTGCATGCTAAAGCCTGTAAAGAGCCAGTTCTACCTTTCTGAAGACTGTGTCATGCTTTCAGAATGGAGATGGCAGAATGCACGGTATTAGTTATTATAATAATAATAATAATAATAATAATAATAATAATAATCATAATAATAATTATAATAATAATAATGATAATAATAGAAGAAGCAAGAAAGAAAGAATGAAAGAAAGGAGACAATTATTATTGTTGATATTATTATTATTATTAGTAGTAGTAGTAGTAGTAGTAGTAGTAGTAGTAGTAGTAGCAGCAGTAATAGTAGTAGCAGTAGTACAGTAATGACAATTAGTACTGTTTTGAAAGACTGAATACAAATGTTATCAGTGATTATAAGATTAACCTCATAGTTTTCCCCAGGCATTGCTGCAATTTAATAGATTTCTTTAATATATTTATTTGCATTTGTACCAGATGTTTGTATTTATCTTTTTAAGGCAATACATTCTTTTCCTGAATGTATTTGCAGTTTTAAGGAAAACAGTTAATTTTGCAATCAAATCTGCAAATTTTTTTGTGAACTACCAAAAAAAGCTATCAAGCCACTGAGAAAGTGTTAAGTAAAAACTTTGTCCTTGCTAAACAGTTTATCCAGAGAAACAGTCGTTTCCCTTGAAGGATAATGTGGCGTGGAAGTGACATCAGTGTCAGTGTTCGTTGCTGCCCGCCTGCATTGTAAAAGCCAGGGAGCAGGTCCTGCTGTACAGCTCCCTCATCAGTGACAATATGGTGCGTGGAATGGTGCAATGCACAGGCTGTCACAGTGAGCTTTCACTGTCTTCGAAAGGCCAGAAGGCCTCATTTGATATTAAAATGCAAGGCTCAGTTTAAATTATCAATTTCTTGAGGAATTCAGTAGGATTGCTGTGACCTTGGATTTATGTCCAAGGAATCAATGCCTAACATTTTATGAATTTCTCTAAGAGCTCAATATTTCAGTCTTGGGAATAGTATACTGCAGCATCTGAGACAAAAAACGAACAGTTGTAGTCATAAACATTCACTCCTAGGGCTCCTTGCTGCTTCCACATCCATGACATGACTCATTATAAAAGTTGTACCTTTAATTTGTTTTCATTCTTAAATTTGGATTAGTCATTCGAATAAACAGTTTGACAACACACAGATTAACACAAGAATTGCTCATTTACTCTACATTTTTAAGACATTGCAGTTGCACCTTTGATCAAGCTACTTGAACTCAATTGCTTGGGGGAATTTAATATGCATAAATGGCCTACAGAATGTACACAATTGATAATTGTACCTTACCCAGTATATGTGATTTTGTAATGAATATAATTACAATGCTTCATGGTACATGAAGTGGAAAAATACCAGGAGTCATATCAAGGTCATGGGAAAGGTATTTACTTTTAAGAATTAGATATATAAGTGATTACATGCATAAAGTATTAATAATGATATCCTATTCAAGAGAAATGAGTAAATAGGCACTAAGGTCATTTGGGATAGAATGAAATTCCAGATGGTTCCAGTCATGGACATTTCATCCACTGCTGCACTGTATCGTACATGCCGATGGCATTCCAACACCACACCAGGGCTGCCGCTCTTCAAAGCACCGAAGCTGAGGCTTAAACTGGCTGACAGGATAAGTGTAAATTCTGCACGGAACAACACGAGTGGAAATAAAGCTATCCTTGGGCCATGAAAAGCTTCATTTAAGGCATTGCTGGAAAAAAAAAGGCAGTAATCAAAGTGGATGCATTTTATCGCTGTAATGCTACATAAGCCATATAATTCTAATGCGCTTAACAGCCCTGGCTTCCAGATTACCAACAAATGATTTAGAAAAATCACTGATGTTTCCAGAAATATCCTTTGTGTTATTAATCATGTTTTCCAATAAAGTAGGCCCAAGGAAAGGACTCCTTATATTGTATGAAGGCGCTCTTACATACTATCATACAGGACTGTAGCAAGAGTACAGCATGTTCACATACTGTATTTCATAAAACAAGGGCACACACAGCCTCTTCTGTTTCCTTCGTGTATTCAATAGCACTGATATTGTGTATAATTCTTTAATATTCCTCATCACGGGCTTGTTTATTAACAAACAATCAAAAACAAAAGCTATATTCCAACAGTTTAATCATAAAGGACAAAATGATATCAAAAAGTGATTTATTGTGCCCCAGATATTTCATTTTCTATATTGTATTTATAGTTTGTAACCTACTTGCTGCTCCAGCACAAAAGGGGGGAAGAAATTGCCTGAAAGATGTTGAAAAAGTCACCTGACACATTTTCCAATCTAATCTTCCAAACCTGTGAAAAAATAGTCCCCTTCCTAGCTGGCCAGCCAGTTCGAACAGGAAGACAACAGATGATGACCACCAGGAACGTGTGCATCAGTGTATGAAAAGCAATGAGAAAATTTAATTAGAGGGGGGAAAAGCCAATGATCTCATCCACTAATTTTCATTCCATGTCCTCAATGGAAATTGTGCATTGGTAGTGGCATTAGCAGTAATCTTCATTAAGGCTGATGGAGGCAGTGAACTGCATTGTGCTGTCCCTTAATTCAGGAGCCATGTTCTCCCAATCAGATTTTTTTCTTTTATTTCCTAAGTTTGTTTCACACTTGAGAGCGTATAAAAATTGCTCCAGCAAACTCCTTGCGCCATTTTCACAAATGCAATTCAGAACCGAAATGGAACTTGGGATTCTGTATTTTTTTATTTTTTTATTCATGAGAAACAGCCTTGTGTTCATTGTGTCTGGTGATGACCGAGTTAATAAGATTATAAAGTGGCACAAGGCCACTGACATATACTTTACCCTATCTGCAGGGCTGAAAGGGTATTCCTACAGGATAGATCTGCTTCAAAATCAGTTTTCTGATGTTTTTACTCGGTCTCCTAAAATAGAGTTTCATTGCTTCATGGGATATCGAGGACGAATATATGGTTGCCAGGAAGTCACAACTCATCCCGTTGGATCCAGCACAAACAGGAAGAACTACCAGGCCACCAGGGGCCTCCTTTATAAAAATGTTCTTGGATTTATACATAAACACATTCTAAAGATAATTTCCCAAGTTCTGCTTATGATTTTTTTTATTTAAAACATAACATCTCAGAAAGTTGCTCACGTTGGTTTAAAGTGGCGTATCTGCATCTGAACACAGGTGAATGGGCTTTACAATGAACTTGTCTTGTGAATTGCTAACAAGAGTCACTTCCCTCTAAATAATGTTCCATTTCAACATTTCTTGCACTCATCATGCATAAAATTGTATAGAAATGTAATGTTATCCTTAAAGCATAAACATGTGCAGCCCTCAAACAAGCAGAACCTCCACATAAGTGCATAAGTCACTATTTAACGTACAATTTGATGGTAAGACCATTTTACAAATGAGGTCCTTGAACTGCCACTTCTCATGTACCATCGCAGCATTTTTTCTTTTGCATTACAGTTTAATTGTTTTTCAACAGTATAGAAAAAAAGTGGCACCATAAATATAAAGTATGATTTGCAGGCAATGAAAATGAACACATTGGCTGCACTGTGAATTTTATGTCTGTAAAATGTGATGGGTAGATACTGCAATGCAGATAAGACCAGAAACTATGTAGTACTTTACTGCCTCTACAAAGATTTTGCTGAAATAAAAGCATAATTTTCCAGACCATTTTATATAGCTCACGTTAAAGTCTATTTACTGCATATTTGCTGCATATTTACTGAAGTACATCAGGTTAAGCAGCTTGCTCAAGGGTACAATAGCAATGCCCTACCCAAGAATCAAAGATGCAATGTCCAAGCTGCAAGCCCAGTTCCCTGACTATTATGTAGCAACACCTCCCCTTGACTGTCATTCAGCTATATATAATAGAACCACATTCATGTTCACGTGGCACAGCAGGTAAACTATATATACCCTAACCTACCCCAGGACTAATTCTGATTTGACTCAGGAAGGATGTTCGCCATTATTATATTCCTAAAAGCAAATTATTTGTTTCTTATGGTGCTAGGTTGTTCCTAATTATAGATTCCAAGATGCTAAACATGAAGCTTTAAGTCATGCCAGTCTTGAAGGCGTGCCCACCTGATTCCCAGAGGGAATTCAATTTCATATTTTGCCAAATTGTATCCTAGCTCGCCCCTGACTTCTCCATCTCCTGCAAGAACTTTTCATCACCAGAGAAATTATTTCACTGAGTTCAACATGAGCTGGAATTAACTGCTGTACTGGACAACTTCAAAAACATCTATTTGAATTCAGCCTGATCAGTAGGGAAATGATTTCTAGCCCAGTTCTGACTTTGATTCATTAATATACTGGGAAACCCCATTTATTCCAACCAGTAGTAAGGCTACATGGATGTGTTAGTAATAACTTGCCCAATGATCACTGAGAACAAGCAAAAAAAAATTTTTTTTAATTGAATACCAGAGCTAAAACAATCTGACATTTATATGACAAGATGGCTAAGGAGAACAGATTGTCCTGTTTAAGCACTGCCAACAGATTTCTACTGAAGGACTTTTTTTATCCTAAAGTTATAGCTTTATTATGTCATATTACAATCTGCATGTATATACTGTATCACATAAGTGTAGCACTTGTTTCTAAAAAATAACATTCCAATTGTACAGTTGCAGTGCTTTTTATTATAATTTTCTTCAGAAACTTTTACTGTCAAAGGCTTGTCCGCTTCCCTGAATGTGGTTTTCATTTAAGACTAGCTAACATGGCTCCTATTAGAAGATTTAACACTGTGACCTGAATTCATGATAACTGTAGTACTTTTTTTGTTGTTTGTTAAATAAATTCACATGGAACGACACATTTATTTGTAAGTCAAAGTTAAGGAGAAATGCATATTGAATCCAAGCCTGTTACATGCATCATAAAAAGTAAAGGGTCAATCACACAATAGTAATATTCCTTAGACTGAAGGTAGATATCTGCTTGTTGCAAATCATCTCCTGAATGCTGCCTGGTTTGACACAGACTGACCTATATATGGTACAATTTGATTGTCTGCTCATAATAAGAATTGAATCCTCCTCTCATCTCTAAAATAATTCGATTTTAATATGAAGGAGAAAATTACTGTGCCAGCCTGCAATCCTCTGAAAATCTATCTTTAAAAATGGTCCTCAGTATTCATTAGAATATGTCTCCTTTTGCATTATCACCCCCTGGTTTGCTATAATAATGAGAGACTTGCTGCTGATGTAACTTATGAGGAAAGAGAATGGAAAGCCTTAGGGTTTTACTTCAAGACTGTGGATGCTTTCAAATTTCAAATCAGTTTAATTTGCATTTCTAATATATTTTCTATGTTATTTTGATCTCAGTACTAATAATACAATAACTTTCCTGATTCAAGAGAACATTCTAATTTACACAACATAAAAACCTTTTGGCCGTTGTGACTGTCTGCCATATTGGCCTCTGTGAACTTCTCTTTGTTTTTGCCTCATAGTGGTTTACAGGTGCATGAATAACCCAGCCACATGCAAACTACGCATGTGCCCAAGAACTCTTCTGTGAGATGATTTCCTATGAGAGCTTTAAAAAGACTCTTATTCAGAGCATCACTCCAAAGCCCCCAGTTTACATGCCAAACAGTTTATTTGAAAGAGCCCTAGTAAGTAAATGAATGCATTCACAGTTTGAAAATATAGCTGTATTATGTGACATCCAGCTATCTGCACCTAACAGGCCACGCTGTAAACAAACAAAATAAAGCAGTAGCACTCAGTATACCATTTTTCAACGAGAACACTGACTTTCTAATAATCACTATGACACCCACTCAATGTATCCATTGTTTCGTTTTGTTTATTTTTAAAGTTTTATTTTTATTCCCTCTGAGTGCATTTAGCAGCTTACAGCAGCTATATCTAAAATCAGAAGGTCCAGGATGAAATATTGCATGCCAGTACAGTTACAGTGGACACTGTACAATGACTCATAAATTCCAATGCATGGCTTACTGCATTTTGCCCTTTAAATAAATGATCATCTTAAAGTCAAATATTATCCATACTGGTAAGTTGTTGCAGTTGTTATTGGTTAGATTATGAAGACAAAGGTTATGATGCATCCAAGATTCCTACCAAAATGTTTTTGAAAATGAAAATCTGGTAACAGTTTGGGATTTCAAGTATGGGACTATGTTTCTAATGCATTTTTTGACATGTTAATGCACATTTCGAGTAGCAATTGAATTCACTGCAGTGAGTTCACACTTGTTAGTAGTTATTGTTGCTACATACAGGACTTTGACCTAACAGTTTACTCATTGTTTCATGCCCCATATTGTTACCAGAATAACACCAGAATAATAAACATATTTCACACTCCGTATTCCAATATACTGAAAACTATTATTGTTCCTTTTAATATGAATAAAAAGATAAATTAATGTTGTTGTTTTTTTGGTATAAACAAAAAGAAATGCAGTAGGCCTACTGCATATTTCAGAACAGACTGAATTACTTTTATTTAAAATTTTCTCATATTATTCCCAGTCCATTAATCTAAAGCCTCCTTAGAGACTCACCACAGCTGTTCGGTGGTAGTGTTAGACTGTTTATCACCATTCGGTCATTGCCCCATTTTCACAAATAGGGCTTGTAGAGCCATATTCAATTCAATATACATATAATTAACGGCCCAGGACTCCAAATTCGCAACTGTAATATCTGAAAACTATACCGAAAAGGAAAATGGGACAGCTATTACAATCCTGTTGACAATATTTGGTAGCATAGCTTTTTCATGCAGACAGAGTACAGGGGCACACAGCCTGTAGAGAATCTTGGGGGTTTTTTTCTTCCACACCAGAAGAGGGCAGTGTGTTCAAGTGCTGGGTGGGTGATTCTACCAGCTTGAATGCATTATGGTTCAAAGCAAAGACATGCTACACAAGATGCACTTTCTACTATGCATAAACTTTCTTCATTAACATTCCTTTTCATCGGAATATTTTCTGTGTTAGTATAAATTTTCATGTGCTCTATATATATCTATATATATTTCTTATTTATTTATTTATTTAATCCTCTTGTTATTAAGTTGTTCCGTGACTTGTTGTGCATCAGTTCCATGATTCTAGGGAATACATAAAAAATAAGTTGACAGTAAACAGCATAAACAATTCTCACGAGGTATAAATGTTTTATTCTTAAATGTGAGTATCAGTAAGCAATTCTTAATATAGAATCTATATGTTGTGAAATTATTGAGAATGATGCTTGTCATCTCCACAATGCCTCTAAATTTCCATTATGGTTGTTTGCAAGGAGTATTTTTAAATATTTAAAATGAGATTAATGATTCAGAGTTGCTTCAAATCAATTTTCAGCTATTGATTAATACTTTTTTATTGAAACATGTTGTGTCCTCTTCAGGAGGAACAACATTATCACCACTTTTATGAAATATGTTGTGTATACTGCTGTCTGTTTGCAATGCCAAGTTACTTTACACATTGTATGAGCTTCAGTCTAGTGCCACCAGTCAACCAGGGTGCAATATCAACAGTGAGGCCTCTATTGATCAAAAGTCATATTGCTGCTACTATGTGTATAGGACTGAATTACTTACCACAAGGCATTTATACCTAAACCACATCTGTTCTTTTGACTACACATTCATTCTACCTTTTGAAGTAGAAGTCCACACCATTACAAAATATTTAGAAACCTTAGGATTACATAATTATGTTTATAACTACCAAAACAATTTCACTACAAAATCAGAGAGGAAATAAGCCTCGTCGGAGTAGTGATCTCTTTTGTGGGATGGAAGAGGGGGGGTTGGTTTGT
The DNA here is from genome assembly GCF_018555375.3 of Anguilla rostrata. Lineage (NCBI taxonomy): Eukaryota > Metazoa > Chordata > Actinopteri > Anguilliformes > Anguillidae > Anguilla > Anguilla rostrata. The sequence goes on from NC_057948.1 coordinate 26,692,208, forward strand.
TCTTTTTCCCCCCACAAACCACCATTATACCTGATTATGTCTTGATTAGGCAGGTGGCTGAACTCACAGACTTTAAAGCACCTGAGAATGTAGAAAATCTGGTATGGAGAGGATGGATATTTGAAACCTTCTTTGGCCAGACACACACAATAGGCTTTTTACACAAGGGCTTAACAAAAGAAAGTTCACTGTGGTCTCAACATGTATTGGTGAGTTTAACTGGGTACTTATACCTTAAAATTTTAAATTCTTAATTTCTGTCAGCACTATTTATTTATTTATTTTGTATTAAACATTATCTTTAATTTTCTTTTTCTTTTTTACTTTTTTAAAGTATTTAGAGAAGTATGGCACTCAACTCAAAGTCGCAGTCGCTAGTAAGATGAAGTGAATCTACTGTAGGCTATCATTGCGTGGAAGGCAGAACTGAAGGATCCGACTATATCTCAAATCCGGGCAAAATCTTCCTTTTAACATTTTTTTACGTTCACGAATATCCCATCACCTACAATATATTTAAAAGTGCATTGGTGCATTCGTCCTGATACTACATAACAGCCGATGACACAGAAACTTGTTACGGTTCTTTTCTTAAACGTGAAAATCAGCCCGCCATATGTTTGTTTTGTCTTCGTGAATTTAAATTCAGCAAATGATTAAGGTTTATCCTGTAATGACAGTCTCAAGACAACTGGCACGGATACCTCGAAATAGCCTACCATAAACGTTATTCATTTTTGTACAGCTGTGCATCCGCTTCCACGCCCTGGTGATGTCGGCACAATATTTAACTTCACATCTGAAGCTTTGAATTAATGAGCCAGAGAAGACACCTAGCTCCGAGACACTAAATGCATATCGCTCTCTACACATAAATCCAGATGCTAAACTGATTCCTTGTCATCTTGTGGGCAGTTAGTTGGGTCCGGAGAACGCCTTCCGTAACCTAGTTCGTTTGCAAGAGCGCACGCAGTCAGCTGCGGACTTGGAACGTTTTCTTATACAAAGAAGCCAAACCACGTAAAGACATTCGTCGGGTGACAGCGAGTCTACTCAGTAAAAACAAAAGGAAGCGCGATGAGAGCCATTTCTCTCTATTCCACGTGCTCTCAGACACCAAGGCTAACTGCAATTTTAGAGTCTTTCTTGCCACGAAATTATCGGCAGCATTACTTTCCTTGGAGACTTCCTGGGATGTAGAGAGCCAGCATCGAGACGTTAGAGAGAAGCACTGTGTGATATTCTGTTGGATCGTCGTACTTTCTACTGAATTTGAATTCAGCCCTTTAAACTGCACCAATTGTGGTTTAACCACAGGATACCATGATGTACAAAGTGGAGTTCACGAAGAACAGGCGTTGTAAGATTTATTCAAGATGTGTGCACGTTCTAACCGGTGTGACTTTTTGATTTGTGCTGGTGGTGCTATAAGCATATGCGGTGTATAGTTCTAAACCGATTAACTCGAGCAGAAGGGGATATTGCTTTAAACGACTGACAAAAGAGACACGATATTTACCTACCCCATTTCAGCTTATATGCTGATTTTTGCATCTGGAAAGGTCAGTATTGCCCTTCTTAATGCTCCTTGATGATCTTTTAATGTTTGCATTGAATATCGAGGTCTACACTGAGTTAGCCGCGCTTGTTTTCCTGATAGTTGGTCAGTAACCTAGAATGTGGAGCAAATTGCAGATACAGATAAATACAGATAAACAATTAATATGAACGGAAATATACGCAGTGAAAGATGGGATTTCAGATACTGCTAGAGTGATTTTGTGTCTCCATACGGCGGGATGTCTATATTGAAAGCCTGTTGTCATTAAAAGTTATTGAGACAAGTTTAGAAACAGCAGGTGTACTGTTATTATACAAATGTATGTTAGTTTATTCATTTGTATTCCTGTAGTAGACTTCAGGTTACTTTGTTTCATTGGTCGCTTTCAAAGGGTATTGGAATGAAAAACAACGTTGTAGCAACGTTTGTTTTGCCATACCAAACCACAACTTGTCGGCAATATTGTAAATCGGTCCGGATCACAGTTTTCTCAGGAAACGTGTTATGTCCGACCCCAACTAAGTCATAAATTATGCAACTTCCCACTACCTAAACCATGTGTATATACTTTAAAATAATATCGCTGTCTCCTGGAAATGAGTTAGGCTTCAATGTTTTTTAAAAATTAATAAACTACTAAATAAAAATCAACTGCCATGAAAATTATTTTTGAGGATTGTTATTTTGTACACTACATCGAGACACCATCTAAACTAAAGCTTACAGTGGACCTGGAGCTCACAAAACAAAATTGTACGAACAGTGAATTATCCGCGAAGCCCTTACTTCTCTCTGACAAAAGCATGTCCTAAGTTTGAAAATAATGAATAGGGCCTACTGTTCTTTTATTTGCCCCATCAGCAGTAAATATGAATTCCCATCACTGAACTGTGAATCATTTCTGATTGTACAAGACAGAGCTTGGCCCTTCTTTAACTCTCATAGTTTTTTATTGTAAAAAAAATATATATATATAGCATTAACTGTGATGTGAAGTTTGTCTGAGCTGAACCATGTGCTGCAGATACCTCTCATTGGCTCTTCTCTCTCTTAATGTAATGTAGCCTATGTTTTACACGTGTGCATTTCTGCACATTTTTAGTCAAGCAGTTAGTTGGTTCCACTTTTTATTTTAACATACTTAATTTGGTCATTGTTAAAGTTATTTATGTTTCCAGAAATACTTGAAAATTAGCCACAGAAATGTTTCAGGAGAATTAAATGTTGAAGGATTAATGATACAGCAAACTAACTTCTCCACAATAACTGAATGAGCAGGTGAAACTCGGTGTGAACTCACTCAAGTACAATTAGGGCACATCTTTTCTTGCATTTACAATATGTAATGGGAATGAGAAGAAGCATTCTCTGTCTGACAGTCTGACAGTTTTTTAGTGAATAGGCTTCCCCACTGAACAATAGTAATGGCCAGCACAACAAAACAGCAATAAAGGAACTGATCTTATATAGCTTAGTTGTTCATCAGGCATCAATTTTCAAATTAAAGAGGGTATAATTGCCAGTTATTACTTGGGTAGATCAGGTGCCAGCTTGGATCAATATGAGTTATGTCAGAGACTGCTGGATTGTGTCCCCGTTGTCATCTATTAGGAAGCTGTTTGCCCATCCCTTCCGGTACAGGATACTAGTTATGGCTGTTCTTTCTTTGCCATTGTTTGTATTCAAAATACAGAAATATAGGAGATCCTAAAGGTTTTACAGTAGCTTCAGCACTGGCACATAGAAAGTTAAATGTTGAGCACAACAATCTGAATATTTGTTGTGTGAATGATGAATCTGTGATTACATGTTTGGTGAATGAGAGATAAACGTGCGCACTTCAAAAAGTTCTTGGCGCAAGGTGCCGAGTCATGATGTCACGCCAGAAATTCACAACTGAAATCTCACACACTTATGCTGAAAAGACAAAATAATGTATTTTTTAAATTTTGCAGCAGTTAATATTTTGACCTGTAGATCTTGTTCTGATCAACACTTATGGGTATAAGTATGAACTGTTTTTTTTGTTTGTTTTTGGAGCAAAACTAAGTGTGCATGTTTTCCTTTCTGGATTTACTGGTGAACCCATTTCCAGTATTAAGTAGAACATTATTAATTTAAGCCTTAACAATAGCATTTGTGGTCCGGTCTTCAGACAGGCTAATTTTAATTCATACATAATCCCCTTTAAACACAATTCACTCCACCTTTTCTTTTTAAGCATTTGCCTGACAAAACTCACACATCTGATCAGAACAAATCAAATAAACTGAGTGCATTTTCATGGGAGGAATGGCTTTCTAAATGTCTAGTGCAGATGTATAATCCTATGGAGTACCCTGCTGAGATTGCTACATGTTTGCTAGCATGAAGAACAAGGATTTTTATCTGTGAACTTAGTCTTCATTTTATGCTTAGGCTCTTTGCTGTCCGCTTGGTGTCTAAAAAGTATTTCCCTGAATACAAAGCCTTGGAATGATACTTGTGGGATTGACCCAATTTGTTATTGTTGACTTCTAAAGCCTGGAATTGAAAACAGATTATTTTTCCTATTCCATTAGTGATACCAGTTAGACAGCTATTAAAGAGTAACCAAATATCTGGATATTCAAAAATGTCCAGAGAACAAAACAAATCTCTCATTGAGGAGTTGACTGAATTGCATTAATTCTTCTGACCTAGCAGAGCTCTGAGACATGTAACTGGATGTGTGGATACTGCGTGATGATACAAGGCCCTGTGGCTGGCATTGCACCAGTACTGCCCCGAAGAGAACAGGCCAGATGGCCCTGGAGTATGCACAGTTTCCACAGTACTAGCAAGGCATGAGGGTGGTCTGGCCACCTGTGTGCACTGTTGTGTGCTCGCAGTACATGCGGCTGTGGGCAAAGTACTGAATTATACTGCCGAAAATGTCAAACCTGATTTTTTTTTTTTTTTTTTTTAAATGAAGGGCAAAAAGAACTGTGTTTTATACCCACGTTAAAAGAAGCAAGGTATTCTGTAGTCCACAATCTGGCGATGACCCTTTGGACACGTGCTGCAAATTAGCATGCAATCTTGGGCCCGCTGTAAGCCGGGGCTGTGCGGAGCAGATCAGCACAAGTGCGCAGTGACTTCAAAGAGATAACCTCCTGTCTCCATTAGGAAGCCTGAGAGACTCAGGAAGGAAGCTTCCTCGTTTCATTCTCCCCATCTGCTCCGCCAGGGATGGGCTGTATGTTCTGTGCTCCGATCACACTGAATTATTTCTCATTTCACTATAAATAGCCCCGTCTGGTACACCTCTGCCCTCCCGGGCTGGGAATGTACGCTCTCCACGTACTCCCCAGGCAGAACATCCCACCTTGCCTCTTGATTATGCGCACAGAGAGAATCACCAATACAGGTGCTTGTACAACTGTCTCAGAAATTAAAAACAAATGGATAATGAGTGGACAAAGAAAGTAATTGCTTTTTGTTTCTAGAGTTATTACCTGATGAGCGAGTGGGATAAACTATATGTAGGTACTGTGGTATATGAATCAATGTGGCAACAATACTTCACTGAAGATGCATTAATGCATCTCACTGAAATGTGCTGGCACTGTGTTAAGCCAAGTATTTATATTTACGGACTTTTATGTAAGCATCAGAATTCAATCTGTCTTATATGGGAAATGCTATTCCATCCAGCCTTTTTAATGAGCAAAAGGTCACCTGTTAATTATTAATTTGGGATGTCAAACAATCCTCAAAAGACATTCATTTAAAATGGGTTATCCTTGAATAATATATGAACAGGATTCCCTTACCTCCAAAAGGAGAATGTTGGTTATATTTTTTAGTATCTTACTCCTACAAGACTCTGTCATTTTAGGGTGACCTTTCCTGTCATTTATTTCTATATCTTGGGTAGCACAGAAGGCGATTACAATTCATACTGTTATAGTTGCTTCTAATAGCCTCCTTAGTTCTGTGGAAATAAGCCTCTTGGGACAGTTCATACATTTTTTAGCATTAAGCTAATGGGTGTTTACTATTTGCAGAGAGAAAAGAGACCCTTGATGTATTAAAAGAGCCATGTCCTCTTCCATTATGAATCACTGTTTTGCTCACATACAGTACTTCTTCTGATTTTGGAACTGCTCATTAGTTGTACTAAAGCAGTTTTACAGAATGCATGTGTGTTTTATCTCAAAGAAAAGGTAAAGGAAGATGTGAACGGCATTATATATGTTACAGTGTGAAGCACTATAATTTAAGTTGCTGCTGTGGAATGCTTTGAAACAAAGATTTGTAGGTCTTCAGTGGAAACCACTGCCTCAGGGCAGAGAGACCCAAAAATCGTTTTTTAATGAATAGGATTTTTTTGTTTGTTTGGTTTTTGTTTTGTTTTTAGGTTTTTGTTTTATCAGTTCCTTATATTTTACTGTTATTCCCGATTTGAAATGGCCAGTCATATTTATTGGCCAGCCCGTGGCTGTAACATGCCATATCAATTTAGGACAGTGTCCTTGGAAAAAAAAAAAAAGCAGGAAGCCAGGCACCACTTATTTTCACTGCATTACACCAGCTGTGCAGCCATTGTATATACAGTACTTTATACAACTGTACTATGTAGTACATATGTTTTGGTAATTCAGTTCAAGACTATCAGTCTCAAAATAAAAGCCATCATTACTTTGTAATGCAGTAAAAGCCGATTGGCAGTAGTATTGATTGAGTCTCACGCTGACTCTGAATTTGTTATGACTCTGCTTCGGTGAATTATGTACATCACTAATTACCTAACATATAGATAGAACACATCAGATTAAGGTTCTTGCTAGTATTCCAGTTTTCATGCTAAAGACTTTTTCATGGTCCTGTTGGGCGGCTGAGAGTACCTGAAAGCCATAAAATCAAGGTTCCCTTGCAGCTAAATGCAAGACGGACAAGGAAGCCTACACCACCAGTGCAATGCAATGGCAGTCAACAAAATGACTGACACTGTACCGTTCTTGATCACAGAACTATATTTGGTGTAGTACTTTAAGCCCTTAAGGAATGGAGCATGATCATTTCAGAGCATTCTTGAGCTGAGTCATAAATAGGCCAACAACTGACAGCGTAACTTGAGTGGGTGCCATTATCATCTTATATAAAACCATAGTTATGGCTTTTATTACTGAAAAGTAATGATAATGTTACTGGAGGAAGTACCTCATGAAACTGTGATGATATTGTCGGCTACACTATGGCTGGGCCATGCTGCACGTTTGTCACATAGGCTGTTTATACAATGTTCATTTTAATAACTGCCTTTCATACAGCTGCTGACATAGCTACAGTAATTTGTGAAAGTGAAACTAAGAATCTTAATCGAATACTTGTTTTGCAGGGTTTGCTGTTTTGCAGAGAATCAGCTGAGGTTATACTTGCCATTATTTGTCTGATCTGGTGCTAATAAATTAAATAGAAAATATACAAATCAACCCTATTGGCATCTTGATGCCTGTGTAGACAGAATTTGAGATGTTAACAGGTTCTCCTATTAAACTGATTGGACACATAAATATGGAGCTTGCTAAAGAACAAAGTTATGAAGCCAGTTGTGACATTTGGTGTATTAATATTGATATAAGAATGTTTCAGTTGTACTGAGAATCCATCACAGGAACTGTTAAGGACATTTATAATCAGTATTTCTTTTGAAAACTTCCTTTTCTGAGAATGCACATTTGTCTAGTAGGGAACAGATTTGATCTTTGTGTGTCTTTTTCATGAAGGAGGAAAATGTATTTCTCAGATGAGAATGGGTTTGCTTTGTCAGGGGATTAACGATTTACTCACACACGGGCAAGGTCACTGTCTGGATGCTGAAGCAGATCTCAGCGGTGTCTCAGATGGTATATGGCATTGTGCCTGGAAAACATGGTCCAGCCAAGCTCGTTACTCGGCATCCCTGTCATCAGCTTGTCAGAGCTGTAATTCTTGTCCAATGAAGGGACCGGTTGCCAGGGTATTGATCAGTTAGGCCACAAAAATTACCTCTGAGTTGATTATACCAATTTATTTTACTCAAGCCCTGTCAGTTACTAATTAGCTGATCACCTGTTCAGCCATGCCAAACACAGTCAATGTAATAAATAGGCTAGAGCAATGCATCCACCCACCCTGGCAGAAATATTAAAGGTCCAATATTATGCTGTTTTTCAGCAATTTTATGTTGTTCGACAAGGCATACCAAACATGTTGGTAAACTATTGCAATAAATGTTTTAAATATATAATTTAGTTTCTTACCCCTAGAGCCGAACAGGCCATTTTAGGTGGATGTTTCACTTTCTTTTTTTTTCCATATGCTCTGCGTTGATTTGTTCGCTGACCGGGAATGGGACGAGCACCCCTCCCATCTCCTGCCTAGACTCCCAATCCAGAAAAGTGAGCTAATATGGTGTCCGTAAAACAACTGGTCCATTCGTAATTACCCTGTGCGGTCATAGATGGTAAATCACAAAATGGTGGGCATTACCTCATTCTTAGAAGAAGCTGACCAAGGGCAGTTTTATGTGAATGACATTGTTAAAAATGATTGGCTGTTTTCAGCCAGGCCAGTTGTGAGGTAGAATCTGGGGACAGTTGTGAACAGACTGTTTAGGCTGGCAATTATTTATCTTATACAACAACTAAAAATGTGAAGTAGAACAGAGTTCATATTTTACCAGCACACAGTATCATGCCACACTGCACAATCAATGCCAAAACTGAGTAAACATTGATTTCTATGATATGGGACCTTTAAAATGGGCCAGCCAATTTGTTGAGTACATATTGTGTAATTTGAGTATATATGGATAATGTAAATTAATAAACAGTATTGAATTTATTGCCACAAATCTGTATGCACGTGGAATTTTTTAGCCTATGTTAAAACTGTTGTTTGAGATGTATGAAATAAATGAGGATATTTTGATGTTACATCTTCCAAATACAAGAGGGTGAGATTAGACGAATAGACGGATCCAAAGTTCACAAAATTCCATGTGAGCAAAGCTAGGCTACTACTGGTGGTGTTGAATGAAGCTAAATAATTGTAGTAAACATAAAACAAATACTGAGAATGTAAAATGAATGTAGTGTAAAGTTGATTTCCTTGATGATGAACTTTTCCTCAACATTTCCTTTAACAAGTCCAATTAGTCTTCACTTCAGGACCTGTGTAAAATAAGAAGTTTGGGTCTGGGAATATCTTAATATGGACATAACTGTTTAATAATTGCAGGTGCCTGTCCAGGTCAAATGATCGCTGTCCGTGGTGCTGAACCTCTGCTGTTAGCATTCAAGTTTGTGTCAGAGATGCATTAAGAACGCAGTCCTGCATTGCAGCCCAGCATTTTGCCAACATATCAAATAACAGTTGACCTGCAGTAATTGGGGCTGAAACCTGAAAAACAAATATGTGGGAATGCTGTCTGTGCCAGGAATTTCCTTCCCTGCTGTTCTTCATGTCTTGCAAGGTTTATCTCCATTCAGATGGAGCTAGCAATGCAGTGTATTGCTCCTGAGGACATTCAGGTAATTTGTGACTTTTAAGAGCATCACAAGTTTCCTTCTCTGTGATTATTGCCATGGTTCTTTGGACTTAAATAGCTAGAATGTGCCATTTACTTGCAGTGTTTCTTAAAGCACTTTCTCCAAAGAGACTTTATCGCTTAAATTGTCTACCAAGAACTGAATATTTGAGGGCTGGTAATGAATGCATGCATGTCCATTAAAGTAATCATTTTTGCCTTTTTAAACAAAATAAGTACTTTCAAAACTATATGGCCCTACAAAAAGGTATTTTAGAGAATAGTTTCCTAGTAAAAGCCTATATAGATGATGAGCAGCAGATGTAGTTTCCAAGGTTTGTGCCAGTGAGATTTTGATCAGTCATCTGTCATATGGAATCTACCAATCACGCTTAGACATGACACCAAAAACAACTACAAATAAAATATCAAAAATTGTAAACCTCTTTCCTCAGTAAAGCTGTTGACCTTAGTGAAACTCCACCATTTTCACAGAATAGACACTCTTACAGCATGCTACTACCACTACAGTCTCTCAGAGCCAAAGCACAGACATATAGTACTTAAAGCAACCATTCCCAGTCATTATTAAAAGGTTCTGAATAAAAAATGACCTCTCACTCCAGCCTGATCCCATATCAGCAGTTACCTAGTGAAACCTTTCCTCAGAACACTAGGCACACTTAGGATTGAAGGAGCATTTTGAGATGCAGCCTCTATTCATTATCAGCCGTTCTGTAAAGATCTGCTGAGGCAGCATTTGTGAAGCAGCTTTCAAATGTTCTCTTCTGGATTTTATTCACTGTGTTCTTGTGTGCACCGTGTTCCAGCGAAAAAAAGAGTAAGGCCTAAGACTGCTCATTTTCCTATCTTTGAGAAGGTTATTCTGAAGTGCAGCTATAAGGATTAAATAAAAAGCCATAGATTGCCTGAGTATATTCACTCTTCAGATCGCCAGGCAATTAATACTAATTGTCAGTTAAAAGAAAAAAAATAAAGGCACACACTCACACACACACACACACACACACATAGGGTCTGGACAAAATAATGGAAACAGCAAACAATATATAAATATAAAGTAACTGATAAGGAGTAGCATTCAATCCTTCATGGAATGCTGCCATACACATTCTTAACTGCATTTAAGGGAGATATTGGACCATTCTTTAAGAAGGAAAGCCACCAATTCTTTGCAGTATGAAAGCAGTGGAAAATGTACTTCCTGTTTTGTGCTTCAGAATATCCCATAAAGTTTCACTGACGTTTGAATCTGGTGTGGAGCCATGGAAGGTGTTTGACTGCATCCTGGCTTTCATGAGTCTAGGTTTGTTCTTGTGCTTCATACACCAAGTTATGTGTCTTTGTGAATTAGCCTTGGAATGGTGACCGTGCCCTTAAATACTAGCTTTATTAAGCTCACAGTGTACACTTTTTGTTGAGACTGGGTCACAAAAGTGTAATTTTTGGTAATGTAGTTTTTAGGAACTATCCGGTTAAGTGTCCATCTGTCTCTGTGAGTTTTGACTTGCAGCAACTGTTCCTATTTGCCAATGCAGGTTGTTCATGTTTTCCATTGTTTTAGCAGTTTTTGTGACCAATGAACCTGTAATTCAGGCAAAACCTGTAATTCCGGAAATTCAGGCCTCTGTGGCAACTGTGAGCCTTTTAGTTGCCTCGTTGGGAAGTGCTGATAACCAGATCTTTTTTATTGCTGATGCATATTGTTAACTGCCATATAATGTAATATGTGTCACTTGTGTAGCTATCTTAGTAATTGTGATTTAAGTCATTTTTCATGCCATGTTTCCAATATTATGTCCAAGACCTGTAAATATAAAACATAATTGAATATAAAAGTGCTAATTATATGGGCCAATGAATGGGCCAATGAAAGGCACATACAATCCGTTTTTCCATTAACTGACTAGTATAATACCACAATTCCCTGGAGGCCCTGCAGATATAATTCTTTTTTCAACTACGTTTTACTGTAAGTGTAATGTTTGCATTTGCCGAAAAAGACAGGAAATGAAATTGATCAGCCCTAATGCTAACATCAGCCTGCTCTCCATCAAGGTGTATATATGTCTACTATACTTCAAACAACATGTACTCACCACTGGGCAGATTGCTTAAGTTTCAAATCTGCTCTCAAAGAGCCTAATTCATACTCTTAGAATACTCTGCACAATGTATTGTCAATTTTGGGTTTTAAAGCTGATTTTGCACTTTTATAAAGCATGCTTCATTTCCAGCATGCCCATGTATCCTATTTGGGACCACTTTTCTTGTATCACTCTTCGTGAGCTTATCCATAAACTGTGTTGGTATATAGCACACAGTTTTTAAACTACTGTGATAAATTGATAGATCCTGCATTAGAGTGTATATTATAGAGTGTAGAGTATGTATTGCCATGATCTCTAAGGATATTAATCTAATTTTCAACTCATAACTCCCAGTCACATAGTTACTACATAATTACATCATAATACTAGTCATATGGCTCAGTTGGTAGAGCTTTATGCTAACAACACAAAGGTACTAATGGGTTTGAACTGGGGACTATAGTACATATACTGAAAAATATATGCACTGATACACTGTACATCATTCTATACAAAAATCGCTATTTGGGGAGCCCATGCTGATGCTATTCCACCTGTCAAAATGGCATTAAGATTGGTTTGCAAATGGCGGAGATAGCAAGGTTCAACAATCGTTGTTTTACATGGGAGAGCTGACCAACGTAATACACTATGGCAAAATTTCAGTCAAGGGCATCTACCTGTACAAGTCAAACACTGCTGAGATTTGGTCAGTGGAAATAGATTGCTCTCATCTTTATAGATGGACAAAGGGACCAAGGTTAAACAGATCATGCAAATTTAAGTTCCAGTGTACATGCACATTTTAACCTTAAATTTAATTTTCAATTCATTTTTTTCAGTTATGTATTAAGCTTTATTGAAGTATTATTGAATGTAAAAACTGGAAAAAAAACAAGAGAAAAACCACAAATAACACACCTACTGTATCAACGTAGTTAATGAAACATGAATGCTAAATGAAAAAAATGTGGCTTAAAATATGCATACAATATGCATACTTTCCCTCGTGAAGCAGAATATTTCTGAGGTGTTAGAAATGCTTTTCCAGAGACCCTTTCACACACCAAGGCTGAGAATACACGTGTCCTGAATTCAATCAAAATTTATCTTAAAGGTGCAGCATAGCAAGTTTTCATCCTTGTGGCAACAGATGAGAAGTTCCTCAAAATTCAAATGAATCTCAAAATACTACTGACATGACAGAAGTATTGAGAAAACACACATTGAGAATGCCAATATTATTTGGTAACTCGAACCCTAAGCCATGTTGGCATTCTGGTACACCTAGTGAGTGATACACGTACAGTAACCCGACAGCCTGTATCTTTCTGAAATAAGAATATGTTATTATTATCTTGAGACCATTTGGCAGGTTAATATTCTCTCTGATTTCTGAACTCCCAAAAACTTAGCCGTTGACCATAAAAATGAACTCTGTGAAAGTTAAAGATAAATGTTGGTTGAATTCAGTTCACCATATCTGGATACCGTGTTTCCTGGTTTGATGCTGCCATTTTTGACTGTCACACAGTACTGTCACCCTCTGCACCTGGCAAACATTTTCCTCTTTGGATTTCTCACAGGTCTTTCTTAAGGTCTTTGAGAACTTTATCTTCCACATTTTGTGACGGAACCATGTCAGAATTCAGAATTAGATTTATTAACAAGACATGACATCAGCAGGAAATTGGAGGGTGTGCAGCTCAGAGGAAGTTCTGAATGAAGGACTTTTGTCCTCAAAGGGATGTGACACAATGTGCATACCCCCACATGTCACTTACATGGAGTATCAATATTTTTTTGGGATGGGGATGCGTTGGCTCCAGGGGGATTGGTGGGGGGGGGGCGGTTATTAAGAGGGGTGAGGACAGCATGATAAGCCGAAGCTGAGGGTGTGTGTCACGCTCCAGTGCGGCCCCAGATTTCATTTGCACTGTCACAACAAGGGGAATGCGCCAGGTCTGTGGACATGAAACGGAGAGTGAACACAAGAATGATGAGTTATCTGTCCGCTCTTATTATCCAGACCTCCCGCCAGGCTCCGAGCCGGGGGAACCTGTGGTGCTTTGTGCAGGAGTCCTGTGGAGGGCGGCGTCACAGTGGCTCTCAAAGAACCTCGCTTGTTCTCTTATACTGTACCTGACGCTCTCTGACTGCCTCATTAAAAAAAGAACCTTGACTTGAGCTGCCTTATCACTGAGCTGCAGCATTTCCGGTTGCAGCAGTTGTTGCAGTTAGCACTGTAACTCTTCCTGTAGAACAGTTCAGCTGGGGAATAGTTATGTTGACTTCTGGCAGTCGTATGCATCCATATTTCACGAAGGCTTGTCCTTATGTAAGGCGAATGCTGTGCTACAAGGTCTGGGTCAATGGCAGTTAAAATGACTGCAATCAATAGAACATAAAATGCACGATCCCAAGCATATTATGATTATGCTTTTGAGCCATTACAAAATGTTTACCATCATACCGTGTGGTCAGCATAAAAGACTTGGCAAGGCTTACTTGCAGTTGGCATATAATTAAATCTTTTCCTTTTTTTAAAATCCATGGGATAGTGACCCAGCAGGGTCACAGTGACCGCTCAGCAGGAGCCTATCAATGGCTGCCCTGAGGAGGGAGTTAACCCAGGCACACAGTGGTGCTTGGCCCAGCGTGAGGCACGCTGTCCTCTACTACACTGTCCTGTCCCTGTCAGAGCCTGAGCAACTGGCCAGATCATACCAGGCCTGCCGAGGGAAGCAGGCAAAGGGGAAGTCGCTGTAATTTCTAGCCATTTACTTCTCCCTCTCTTCCTCTCTGGCCATGCTTCTCTGTTTCCACTTTTTCCTTTTCTCTGTCTTCCCCCTCTCTTTCTCTCTGGCCAAGCTTCTGTGTCCACCCTTTCTTTTTCTCTGTCTCCCTCCTCTCTTTCTCTCTGGCCATGTTTCTCTGTCTCCACTCTTCCCTCTGCATCTCCACCTGCAAAGCTCTGCGGTGTTGTCTGCCCTGGTGAGCTGCAGATAGCATATGCGCCCTCTGTGGCCAGCAGTCAGTCAACACCTCTTTACTTTTGGATAACGATTAAATGGAAGTGTTAGTGGTTTGGTGAGTTCAGTCATTGCTAAAATTCACTTGTCTAACTGTTTGTGAAGAAATGTGAAAAATGCTTATAACAACAGTAGCAACACAAGCATCAGAGAAATTTGAGTTGAAGACATATATGTACAGGACAGTCTTTTCTCTACCATGGTCATACACGATTCCTTCACGTCTGTGAGAGTACTCTAATAGTTTTATGTTTTTTTTTTAATGATGCTGATGATAGGTAAAGGAGTAACAATTCTCCGATGTCAGCTACAGCATAAGCACTTTGAGGTTCACATGAAGTGGACGTGACATGGTGGCATTTACCTATCCGCAGCGCTTCACTTTAGTCTCTCTCACCCAGGTGTAACATTATAAAATATGTTTAGTGTCAAAGACTTTAAAGATCCATATCATATAGAAGCGTTATGCACAGTTCTGTAACTCCACACAGCAGTATGCAGTGGTATTGTATTAAAAAAAAAGATGTTGTAGTTGGTGTGATCTGTAAAAACTAAGGCAGAAACAGACCTTGACGCTGCACCAAATAATTCATGGGAACAGACACTCTGGAAACCTGGGAATTCTACATGTATCAAGGAATATAAATATTTAATAGTCCCTCCTGGTAAATCTTTTATTTTTTTAAAAAGCTGTGCTTTAATGAAAGATTTGGCTATCTGAACGGGGCTGTCTTGTTCTTTAAGGTAAGTTGTTTTGAACTATCTGGCATCATGTTGCCAGTCAATTTCAAAAAGACAGCTTTGGAATAGGGGTCGTGGTGTTGAGAGTGAGGGGACACCATCAATGACAGGCGTGAAAATTATGAAATAGGCTGAGTAATGAAGGGTTTATGTGTGGAAGTAATATTGATGTCAAAGATGTTGCAGAGCACTGTTTTTTATATCATAAATTACAGAATGGTCCAACAGACATGGATTTGTCTTTAGCATTGTATATCTTTATCTTTGGACATGGTTTAATTTTTTCATTTAATGAACTTCTTGACTCCTTTTAGGTTGTGTTTATCTGTAAAGTGCTTATATCCATAACAGCAAGTACTGTATAAGGTTCTATTTATGGAACAACAACAAAACAATGACTTTTTTTCAATTGAATCTTGATTCACTCTAATTAACTGTAAAGTTTAAAAAGTTTTTCCCCCACTGTAAAATTTTTAAAGCATGTTTAGTTTTGTATGTGCTCAAACGTGTATTCTCTAGGACAAATGCAACAATGAGGTGTTTCTTTGGATAGTTGGTGTACTACAACACCGTTACTAGCAAATATGTTTCTAACATAGCTGGGAGCACTATCTGGAGATAGCTACATCCAATATTTGAAGCAATTACCCTTCAAAACAAGAATAGTTTATGTTACAATTAAGAGCTAAATGCTATAATATGCTAGTGAAATGCTGAGAATTGACAGAAGCTATCCTAATACATAAACATTTGCTTTATCCTTTTGAGATACAACCAGCTAACAATACCCAATTCACTATACCCTCTCCAGAAATGTGAGTCCCTGCTGTGCAGAATCAGAACACATTACCCTTGACAAGCTACCACGATAACGTCTAGTATGGTGTTTACATTTGAGAGTCTGAGACAAAATGAAATATTTTTGAGAGGTATGTAAGAATTGTGAATCTGATGTTCAACACAGGGTTTGAAAATGATTAATGGGAAGCCAATTCTTCTCTACAGGGAGTCCCTCTCTCCATCCATAATAAATATTTGCAATATTAACTGAGAATATTTTTTTTCTTTGTGCTTCACACTCCATGAAAATGAACCCTATTCTTAAAGTTCACGTGTGCTCTCATGACACATCAGAGTACTGATAATTTTTTCTGCATTCTGATATGTAGCAGCATGGGATTAAACACACTGAACAGAATGATAAATGATGAGTTTCTCAAACATTGTTAAAATACTTTTTCTGTTGGTTTCCCTGGTGTTTATTTGATCCACATGTAGAGACATAGTTACCACGACAGTGACTACTCTGTGAATTCTATTCTGAGGGTGCAAAAAGGTGTCTCGGTAGTCACACCTAGGTGGGTTTGTTATTATTTTAACATTGGTGCACCTAGCAAAAAAGGTTTTGCACATATCACATTTCCTCTTTTATCTGAATATTTACTTAGTGTAAGTGACAGGGGCTGGATCATTTATATGAGGATCTGAATTAATGGTGCACAGTCATATTTTCATTGTCGTACGCAGCCGCCAGGTCAGATATGTAAGGTGCTTGCTACATAAATGTGACATAGGATTGAAATACGCAAACACTTATCATGGAGTGATTATATGATCCATCGACTCTGTGAAAGGAATTCACGCATGGATATAATAACAACACTTTATAAATTGCAGTATATTAGTTTTACAACTGGTTTTATGTGCTTATGTTTTATGAATCTTTCAAAGATGGCATAATGTGTATATTAGTAAGCATATTACTGTAAATAGAACATACCAAAAGTTATACAGATAGATTAGTACAATAAAAGGTAATAATATCATTATTAATTTTCCACTCCCTAGACATCAATCAGTCGCCTTTCATCATGTCATTTTGCAATTGGATCACTGTAATCTATCATACTTTACATTTTCTAGTAAGATAATTAGTTTTGCTATATGTAGGTTTGTTACAGCATGTGTGAAATTAATAAAAATTAACTTTATTATTGACCAAATAATTCATTTTCTTCACCTTTATTTTGAATATTTGGAGCAGCTGCTCCACAGGTTTTAAGGGGTGTAGTCTGTGTGCTTTGTAGTTTGTTGCACAACACATTAATGCTTTGAATACCTTTTAGATTTTAAGGGGAAATGTTCCATCAGGGATTACATCAGCTTGCAGTGTTTTGTTAAATATGAAAATTAATAGTGCAGTAACTATAGTACTATACAATACAGTATTGTATCATACAATATTAATGCATTTCATTGTTTTGTATTAGCCAGTGCAGCAAAATGCTTAATAATTTTCCAGATCTAGAAATATCTGCCCTTGTGATGACTTGTGCTCTAAGTGATTATGGACAATGCAAAACTAAAGGTGAAATTCTGAATTCTGAACCGCTCTGCAAATATTTAAAAAACGATCCCGTTTGTTCAGTCAGAAGTAATAATTTGAAGGAAAAAATAGCCTCTAAGAAGAAAGGACAGAGAGAGAGAGAGAGTCATCAATCTACTGTCATTTTGCTTGCTGGTTCTCTTTTGGCAACTGTTTAAGAGGGTTTGTCAGATGGTTTAACAGAACTGTGAACAAACCATCACTGCCAGTAGTCAAACTCTGTGTAATATTAGCTGTCAGTCTTTCTTTTAACATGACAAAATAAGCTGTGCAATATTTTAACCCAGAGGTCTTGTAGTATCACTTTTAAAAAACACAGGTGCTAAAAAATGTCAAACCTTCAGTTATCTGTGAGCTATTATTTGCTGACTTCTCAACTGCAATGCTTTTTACAGCAAAATGATAGATGATGGTTTTTATTTTGCTCATTATAATCTCTCACTGAAATAGCCTCTTCACAAAAGTCTGTATGTAGCGAGCTCTTTCTTTTGCTCTCTCTGTTTCTGTCTCTCTCTCTCTCTCTCTCTCTCTCTTTGATTTGATCATGGCATTATAGTGAAACTGATAAGGAAAAAGGCTCTTCTATTTTTCATAAATATTGCATGGAACTATGTTATGTTCATGATCTCAGATAGGTCAGGGGGAGGTGAGCCTTCTGCTTTGCAGTGAAGTGCCATCTTTTTTTTAATGCCCTCTCTGGGAAAGCAATCAGTGGCAGCGCTCTTATGAGTGATTCCACTCAAATTTATTGTGAAAGGAGCTAAAGTTTTATCCTACTGCTTCAGGGGGAGTGTAACTCTAAATGTAGCTTGTGATGGGGATGGCTGCCGGCCAAGAATTTGTAATTTAGGAGTATTCCCATCCTAGTGTCGGCGCTGACCTTGGAACTTCAACCCAGGACATTTCCTAAACTTGCAGACACAATTTAAATCAGATAGGACTGCCATTAATGCCAAGGTTACCAGCACTGGCACTGCGGCTCTGAAATCTATGAACAGCTTACATTTGCCATCTGCTGGCTGCAAATAATTTATACTGAGACCTGTAATATGATTCATGCTGTGTATCTCATACGATAACATAAGGGTTAGCTTGGCATTTCTTATTGTCTTTCTGAGTAGTTTATGGCTCAACAGGACGTGAAGACATTTTTTTTCATGCAAGTTAACATGGTTCCCAACACCATGTGATGCTCTCATCATAAATCATACAAGCTATATAACAGTTATTGCTGACTCCTGTGTCTGTGTCTGTGTGATAGATGGTAAAGGAAGATGTGATGTGTTGTGCACATAAAGATGTTGAATCTCAAAGGGTGGAGTCTGTCTCTCTCTTAGTCACGATCGGCCCTCAAGCACTTCTGCCATCATTTATAACCCCCGGGTTCTGGCATTTTTGATAACCTGAGAGTGAAACAAGTTCACCTACCCATTAAATTGATACTGTTAACTTCTAACCACATACACTTAATTAGACCATAAAAGCTGAAATCATGGTAAAATGCTATAAAGAGGTATTGCCACCTTTTTTTGTAAGCACTGGGCTTAAAGAGGTCATATTTTTTTCTTTTTTAAAAAAATCAGCTCATGTTATAAGATCTGTTTTACTGCATGGTAATACATGAAAATCTATAAATCTTACCAAGGGGAATAATAGATCATTTTCACATCTAAATCCATCTGGTTTATTTTGTGAAAAAAATCAATGAAAGAGATGAGCTTGGTCACAAATGATTTATGCCTCAAAATCCAAGGGGAAAGTATTTGCAATTATTTTTAAATCAGTTCTTCTCTCTTACAAATTGGGATATGGAGAAAACAGTATCATGACATAACATGAAAGTAGACTTCAAAAAGCAATTTGATAACACCAATGCTTTCAATTACCACTCCATATTAGAATGGATTGGTTATATTTCAACCCTCTTCATTTTAATTAAAACGAGTAAGAAAAAGTATCTTTTGCATTGCTGAATTTTCAGTTTATATCAGTTTAATCATTAGAGTTCTGAATATTGTAATTTTTGTTTTCATTTCTATTTATTTTTTAAAAACCCAAATACTGTTAGTGTTACTTTACCTTCCAGTACACACGATTAGAAAAAAAAAATGGAAGGTATAAATCATAACTGTTGATGTGTTGAATATAGAGCACACCTGGTGTGATCACTCAGCCTGGGAAATATCTGAGGGCTGCTAACCATATATTTTCAACCAAGTGGGTTATACCTCTTATAGCACACTAGATAGTAGTGATAAAAATAAGAGAAGATGGATAAGAAGGTGGCTGGCTAGTTCAAATAATCTTTCTGTGCTTCAAATGTAGATTAATATTATTTTTCTGTCAAAACTTTGAAACATCCAATCTCCATACACCTTCAAATGCTTAATGCAATATGTGAAATAAAAATGTAAGCTCAGTAAGGCTAATTGAGTGAGGCTAAATGATCAATTTTGGCCAGCTAAATGTGCATCAATGATGAAAATGTCAGGAAACCATTTCTGTGATTGTCCTGCATGTTCTGGAATAACAAGAAAACAGCCGTTCCACAGAGGAGCTGCAGGCACACAAACACACGCACACATACACACGCACGCACACACACACACACACACACACACACACACCTGACCTTTTTACATAAACAATACGGCAATAAATGTGACACACCGGTCATAAAAACATTCTCCCCAAAGTCCTGTTTACCACCGCCTAGTTTGATCATCTGAATACAGATCTGACTGGAGGAAGTAAATATAATTTACAATCATGAGTTTTGCTGGCTTGGGGAATTCTACTCATTCTGCATGCAATTATTGCAATGATGGAAGTTTTTTAGCATACCAAAAGGTAGAGCTATATATTTCCAAATTATATTATATTATATTATATTATATTATATTATATTATATTATAGAATTGCAGACATGAAAGCCATTATAATTGAGTATGCACTCGCATATTTTGAAACAGAGATGGGAAATGAATACTGTGAATTGAGCATGCTGTATTAGAGGTGTGGTTGAAGTTCTGAATCGCTCAGTGGCTCCGAAATGGGACATGCCAAGCTTTGGCCCCTAGGTTAGAAGAGCCTCTGAGTGCAAGCTATCTCTGCTATCCTGGATAAAAACAGAACATTTCCACAACTAGTCAGATTCCCATTTTGTTGTGTGGTAACGTTACGAAGGGGCGAGAGAATGTTCCCCATACAGATTTAGCACATTTCATTATTCTAAACGATTTCTGTCACAGCCAAAGAAAATCTACAAGGCATGTTGCATACGCTGTTGCTGGCAACATCCCCCTGATGGTTAGCTTGTTGGAACGACAAAGCATTATAGAGCATACTTGAGAAAACAAGTTCAGAAGAATGTTCTGAATTAATATATTGGCAAATACTGGAAAATATTTAACATTTACAATATTCTTTACCAAAATGAACATGGATGACCATCCACAATTCATATTTTTAAACTTGAATAATAAGTCCACAAGCTCAATAAAGATTGTTCCTGTAATGTTCCTTGCTACCTAGGGAATGCTTGAAGGATACCCAGGAAATTAGACAGATGCATGTGCTTGGAATGTCTTAACATAACTAACATTCTGGGAATGTTCTGAGAATCAAAAAATACCTGTAATCTCAACAGTCAGATATAGCTGAGTCTGCAGTTGGTTGCAGGTTGGTTTTTCAAATACTTACGTTTTGTACAATGGAAAGGATATAATCAGTTTGCCATCTTTAATGAATCATTGTCAGGAATAGTAAGAGCATTAACAACATATTAACAGTAATGAGATGAAATTACTAAAACACTGTCAAAGAGAGTCATACTGTACCGTTGCCTGGGAGACATGCAAGACTCCCCAAACAATTATTTTCTATCCCCTTAATTACCCAGACTGGTGTCTGTTTCAGATCCCTTTCCCTGTAAAACAGTGTTACCTGACTACTTAAGCACCTTCACAGATGGACCCACCTACTGACAATAGGCACAGGACAAAAGATCAAAAGATTGGCTTATTACTTGTCTGCTCCCACCAAAGGCAAAGTTGTTTTGGGAGAGAGTGGTAAAAGATAGGAAGTTAAACAGCAAAGATAAACAGGTACTATATGTATACATCACAGGTGGATGAAAATCACTGTTACCTTCCTTGCAGGTGTTAAAATTGGAAGAACTGAATTCCATCCATACAAGTGCATCCTTTGTGGAGTGAATAGGACTCATGTTGGCCAGTGTGACTGAAGTCACCACTGACTTTGTCCCTCTCAACAACACATTGAGTGTAAGCAGGCTACCTGCTGGCTTCAATGAGAGAAATGCCTCTCTTCCCATCTGTACTGCAGAAATAGTCTCTGGATTGCAGGGAAGTGCCCCAGAGGAGTGCACATGCTTCAGCTGCAATGCTTCCTGTCAGGGTTGAGTGGTAGAGTGGTACTGTAACTCCAGAAGTACATTTGGAGATTCCAAAAAAGAGAAAAAAAATAGAAATCTATTTCTTGTACCGACAAACTTGATTTGGAAAACATTTGCACGCATTTGTCACAGTTCATTTAGAAAGTTATTGTATCAAATATCCATTATATTTCATTTTTGAACCCACTGACAATACTGTTTGTTTCTCCTGGAAAGTACAAACAGCGCTATGTCATGCATAGTCAGGCTTAGTTTTGGGTTTTGAGATGTCTACTGCAGGAGGCTTGATCTGTCTCTGAAATGAACCATTTCTCAAAATTGGATGAAATTCCTAAAACAGAAATGTAAAATGTTTGTTTAAATGTTTAAATGCCAAGATTACTCACCATCTTGTCTGATATAAGGCTGCACCAACATATTTGTGTAGGAGGACTGAATTACAATTAGGATACGCTAGGCAGATAAGATTGGCTTCAATTTTGGACATGTACAGCAGAAGCTGCCTTAAATGAACAAATTTGCATAATTGCAACTGTCCACCTGAACTACTGTACAAAACAATCAAAGCAAACAATGACTGATGGAAAATAAGGACATGAAAATAGCATATGATAATAACACTCAAGTATTCATGTAACAAATTGTCTATAACAAATATTGCAGATTTTTTATCCATATTTCAAAATAAAAGGTATTCAGTCAACTCAGCTTTTCAGTTTCAGGTTGTAACTAACAATTATGGTTTTTATATTTTATATGAAGGCAGGATTGGACAGAAAGCACACTTGAAAACCTACCAAAAGGTTTGTTTAGTTTACCATGTTTCCTAATCAGGTGTGCTGGTTCAGTGGTGGGAATGGCAGACCCTTTGAAGTAATGTTGCGTTGGCAACTGAAGAAAACAAATGCAGCTTTATTTTTTTAAACTTGAAGTGGAAGTGGATATCCAAAGACTGTATTATTGAAAACCATTATTAAAAGGCCAACATTGTGCTTGAAACCCTCAATGGAATAAAAAAAAAAACTCAAGAGAAATATGTCCATTCAAGAAAAGGTTTTAAACCCAGTTGGCTCATAGGAAATAAATTAAGCTTTCACATTTTTTATTTGCATGCATCTAAATTGTCATTAATGTTGCATGATGGATCATTTAAAATTTGATTTGCCTGGATTGACAACATATTTGCAATGCTATGTACTAGCATTAATAAATTGTGAATGTGTATTCCAGTGGTGTCTAACAGAATCAAGTGAAATAAGTCAGGCTTCTTGTAGGCCAAAAAGGCTTCTTTACTCTAAAATTGACTGTTTTCACTGCTTGTCTTATTCTCTCTACTATTACAGTGTTTATTAAGAACAACATTGTTTTCCCTGTTGGCTTCATTTAAGATGAAGCCACTATCTCTTATACTGTATGACCCTCTGACAATAATCAGAAATTGTATTTGAATGCACAGTTATATGACTTAGTCTAAGGTGGAATGGTTTTGCTGCTGTTTTATCATAGTGATAATCATGTTTTATTGGTACATCAAACCATTTCAGGAAAACATTTTATAGTCTTTTAATCAATCCTGAATGATTGATCTGCATTGTACTTGCGCAAACTCAAGTAAGCAAGGAACTGCAATACCTTAGAAAAGTAGACCTGATTCTTCTTCTTACCAGAATCCAATTAGCCTCCCAGCATGGACAGCAGGAAGGAGAAAATATCTTGCACTGGCAACCAGATTTATTAAGTTTTTAACATATGCCTGGAAATTGGTGGCTGGAAATGTTTTCTGCAGCACTGTTTTCTGACCGCATGTCAGATGGCTATGCATGTGCGTGTGTGTGTGTGTAGGTGCATGTGTGTGCATGTGCGTGCGTGCGTGGGTGTGTGCGCGCGTGCGTGCTGTGGGGATGGCAGCAAATGAAATACATTAAATGAGGAAGAACCTCAAGCCAAAAACAAAGCGATAGTTACCAGGGAAAGCCCAAGACAGGAGTAGCACGTACACCCTTCGGGAAACAACACATTTGTGATTATGAGATCTCACCAATCTACAAGAGGATGCATGATTCTCACAGCAGATGGGGCTTGGAATTAATTCCAGAAATCATTGCTTTGAGTGCATGCAGGATTACATCCACATGTTAGAAATGTACTGTATGTATTTGTATGGATCTGAAGGCCCCATACAAAATCCCATTTGTCTACTAACATCTGCTGTTGCTGCTGACTTTGGAGTCCGTACAAACATGAAACAACTTTGTTCCAGTTTGTTCCAGCCAACAGAGCAATACATCTCTCATGCAAATTCAGTATTTTTCACTGGGTGAACCATTTCGACAATCATTCTGTTTTGGTTTTCACCCACCGGAAGCTGAGAACTTTTGCAACTGGCCGATTCTTGGTATTTCAGTGTGAGACAATCGCAGAGTGCCAGATGTGACTTATCATGTGAGCGATCCAGCACACAAAGAGAGAAATTCCAATTCCAAGGCATTGCAAAATGGCAGCGCGAAATCAGACAAAGGCTTGGGTGTCAGACGGGTGAAGGACATCTAATCCTATAATCCAAAGGCTGAGGGTCCACGCACTAGTTCCCTAGCTTTGTAATAAACCACCTCTTCCGGACTGTCTCCTGAGATCGTTTCATAAAATCGTGAATAGAAACCGTACAATCGCTGAGGAGCACACCTCCTGGACTGTACACATTATTAGTGCCAAAGACTTGACGTTTTCACGCTTCAAGCTGCGTCAGTGAGAACAGATGAATGTAACGTGTAAACATACAATGGGCACAAACAATACCCAGTACCAGAGAGGCAGGAAACATAAAATGCAATATTTTTCCCCCCCAAGTTGAAATACGGGCTGCTTCACTTTTAAGCATCACATTAGTGCTATTTACCAATAACCAGCAATTGCTTTCTGTATTGCTTTTTTTCTATTTCTCAGCCCTCAAATCAGCTATTGAACAAATAATAAATAATGCAGAGGCAATTTTGTTTGTCTTTTGCCTTCCCATTTGAATTAAATTAAACACAGTGGCTCCGTCTGTACTCCGTAATTCACGTGCAGGGACGTCTCCAACTAGAAGCAACGCAACAGAATTCGGCTTTCTGCTAAACCGACAATTTAGTGCAAACCCCTCTTTCATCATAATTACTTAATCAGTGTTTGGTAATTCGGAATGCGACTATCAAGGCATTGATATTCAATATTATTTCAGGGGTTCAATATTATTCATTGTTTCCAATTTCAGAGTGCTGACTACAGCTGGGAAATGTACGTGGAAAAATCGAGCAAAAGAAGCAGGGCTTACCCTTTAAGTCAGGGCAGAGTTTGTCGTTTGTTTATTTTGTCCTCTCTTTGAGAGAGTCTTTGGGCAAGCTGACAAAGATACTGGTTTTGTAAGCCTGTCTTCCATCATATTAATCCATAGTAATGAAGCCTACGTCTTGTTCTGGCAGATCTGGCGAAAGGTTACATTCATTTTATTTAAAAGAATAGATTAAATTAGATTTATGGAATTTGCCCTCTATAAAGCACATAAGGTGAAATGGTGGGATTCATTTATTGAAGTCCTGCCAAGTTTATGAATCGGAGAGTGATCAAATGTACTATTTCAGCGCACTCTGTCCCAGTTTGTTTAACGCTGAATGTTTTAATGTGCATTTTTACATGTATTGTTAGTTTCTGATAGCCAACGGAGTTATGCGTTTTGGCAGTGGAACATTGGCTGTTATGTCAGGCATGCTAGTATAAGACTTTCCCTCCTTTCCAGAAAGACTAAAGGGGTGTGACCTGCGCTAGTAAATTTCATGGCCAGCAGCACTATCATTTTTATATGCAGTAGAGGTGAACAAGCAAAGCACTCGTGACTAATGTATCTGCACAGTTCAGCAGCACAATATTTAGGAAGGCCAGACCCAAATTTATATTCAGATATAACTATTGCAATCATGTACAGAGGTGGGAGTTACTGAGCACTGATGAGGCTCTGCTTGGTGGAATATGAAAATATGAGGTGGAGAAGAATTTAATCACACCAGAATCACCTCCCTTCCCTTACCATCTTCACAGTCACTGTGTAAGAACAATGTCTGACCATGCTTATCAAACCAGACAATTAACCTGTCTTGAGTTATAAGTTTGTTCCCTCTTGTTTTTACTGCTTTGAGAAGTAATGAATGCATATTATATAGCAGTTTATGACATAAATTATATTCTCCTGTGGTTTTATTGTAACAGAAGGTACAATTTCTCTCAGCAAGAAAAAAGAAAACAAAAGACTTGAGAGCTCAGTGGTAAATTTATTTTCTGTTACTGGGAGAAATTGAACTGTAACTCAAATTGGACACAACTATATCCATTCTGGCTAAAATATAGGTGCCACCCATTCCTGAGCTAGCATGGGTGTTTATCCCACTGCATTTTAGTAATAGTACAATGTACTAGAAGAATATGAGCCCAAAGACAAACAGGAGCATGTATTCATGAGGTGTTTCACAGTAGGTGTGCCCATTCCTGTCCATATCCTCATGTTGTCTACCAAGAGCTGAAAGGCAAAACTGATAGTATATCAGCATTGCTACTCTGAGATGCTTTAAGGAGACAAACCCTGGTGTTGGCCATCTAAATGGCTGAAACATTATGTACGGCGCATTAGGCTAAATGCATGGCATTGCACGTGTGCACACACATGCATACACATTGCCCAAGATGATAATCAAAAAATGAAACCCAGAGAAGCTCTAGAGATCCCCGATTAAAGCAACCCACTCTTATGTCTGCCCACGTAAAAGAGCCCTGCTAAAGCAGGGGTACAGGCCCCCCTACCCCACTCCCTTTCAGCTTCCTCCACATAAATTTGATTTGATCCAATACATTTTTATTGAATGCTCTAAAATTTCTTCCTTATCACTGAAGTTTGTAACATTGTTAAAGATGCTCTGTAACCATTATTTTAGAGTCACAGTTATAATGCGGAATACGTTCGCAGCTTATTTCATTCAATAAATGCAGTGTATTAAGTCATAGTTTTAAATCCAGAATATAAAGAGCGAACAAAAATTTGAATGCATATACAAGTTGCAGACCGCGTGCTGCACCCACTGACCAAAGTTGAATTAGGCTCGCAGACCATCACAAAGTAGTCCCCAATGCACTATGGCTCTCAGTTTGTGCTTGGCTCCCAACATCGCTGCTTGCAGCTGTATTTATTGTCATTATTTCAAGTTGGAAGCTTCAGCCTTAAAGAAAATGTAAATTTGTGCAGCCATTTCACCAAACACTGTTTTTTCATTTTCCATAATTTTAAAGAAAATTTACAAGCCCTGGGCAATATAACCACCAAGTCAAATGTGATGCATATAGTATTTTTATTGCTTACACTTGTGTTGTATGTTTGCATTTGATTTCCCTGTGGCTTATCAAGCCATTGCATGGAGTGTTTTTTTTTTGTTGTTAATAGTGACATCTGATTGCACACTGGGGAACTTCACGCAGACATAAATTTGTGTTTATAGGCCAGTATATCAAATATGGTCTCGATGCATAGAGAGAAGTATGGTTTTATCCCTTAATCGGTACATAAAGAATAGGCATGCAGTTAATACATTTGCAAACAGTCTTCGAATAATAAATGAGAGGGACTTCAGTCAAGGTTAGAAGGTAAATAAAATCATTTTAAATAGGGATAAGCACGTCTGCACTTCTATGATCCATGATGTGGGTTCACATTATAACACTGCATGGTCGATTTAATGGGAGAGTTGATTTAATTTAAGTAAAATTAAAATGGCTTAAAATTTAATTAAATTCTAATCACATTATTATGTTCAGGGCTGCAATTATTTAATCGAATATAGAGTTCATAATTCAATCAGAGGTAAAATGAAAGAGCGCAGCTATATGGATTTCTCCATTTATTTAGTATGTCTATGTAACTTATAGGTTACACATGGGTGACAGTGAGTGTGTGTGGTGTAGTGATTAAGATACTGACTTATGACTAGAAACATGGGGTTGTGTGTTTGATTACATGTTTGAGTGCTGCCATTGCACCATTGAATCATGGATTGACATGACGTGAAATTTACGCTAAATGAGCATTATGTTAAATGCATGCTTGTATGTTATATACACACGCATACACACTATATTACCAGAAGTGTCTGGACACCTCTTGATCTGTGTCTGTTTTTCATGGTTTGGTCTAAGCCCCTTAGTTCCAGTGAAGGCAAATCTTAATGCATTGACATTTTAGATGATTCTTTACTTCTAACTTTGGGGCAACAGTTTGGGGAAGGCCCTTTCCTGTTTCAGCATGACAATGCCCCCGGGCACACAGTGAGGTCCATATAGAAATGGTTTTTCCAAATTCAGCATGGAAGAAGTAAACTGGCCTGCACAGAACCCTGACCTCAACCCCATCTAACACCATTGGGATCAGTTGGAAAGCCAACTGCGTGCCACTGCCAGGCCTAATCACCTTATCAGTTTCCGACCTCACTTATGCTCTTCTGGCTGAATGGAAGTAAATCCCTGCAGCAATGCTCCAACATTTAGTATAAAGCCTTCCCAGAAGAGTGGAGGTTGTTGTAGCTGCAAAGGGTAGACTAACTCCATATTAATGCCCATAATTTTGGAAGACATGTTGGATATCAGGTGTCCACATACTTTTGGCCATATAGTGTATGTACAGTATATACAAGCAAATGTTTTGGGACAGTTGTATCTAAATTGGTTGTTTTCCCTCTAATCTAATAATGTATTTCAAAAACAATGAACATGAGGCAAAATTCACAATTTCTGCACTGTTTCATGTTTTTAAAACAGATATTCAACTACAGTGATCTCCGTAATGTTCGGGACAATTTTAGATTTGTAATCAAACAATTCACATGTGGTTAAAGTGAAGATTCTCAGCTTTTATCAAAGGGTATTGTCATATATGGTCTATGTAGAGAGAGCGAGAGAGAGAGAGAGAGAGAGAGAAACAGCACTTCAGAGCATGTATAAATGTGACTCCGATTTGGTACTAAAACATTGAATGTGGGAATAATTCAGGGCTTTGATATGGGAAACCTGATGGTAATGAGACTGTTGCGGAGAGCACTAATAAATATTGAGATGACGTTTACTGCATGATGCAGTACAGTATAAAACAAGATGTTATGCTTTTCAATAACTGCCTGGGCTTTAATAAAGCCTGCTAACTGTAAAAATGACTTCATAATATGCTTGATATAGTAGTGATATTATACTAAGATAACTCTAAATCTGAGTGCTCCTGTACATAAAGGTTTCATGAACCAAACACAGCATTGTCACCCCAAGAAATAGAATATATGTGCATTTCAGTACAACACTGCTCAGACTAATATATTTTCTAACTTAATTATCAAATAGCCTTGCTATGGCATATTTACGATGTACTGCTAATATATTTCTCTACTTATTTTCACCAAATTCCTGCGCCTTTTACCAGTATTTGTTATCCTAAATGTGTTTGGGACGTTTCTGGGCGTGGCACTCTTTTCTGTGTTGGGTGGGGTAGGTGTGGCTACAGAGCCTGTGGTAGTTCACCTGAGTTTATTTCAATCAGAGGAACTGAATTTCGATACAGCATGCATGCTATTTCACTACATGTGGCCAACTTCACTAACAAAGCTAACAAAGTTGCAAACAAAGACTCTCATCCTCATCAGGGTTCACTGATTATAAAACACAACACTGAAATATTTCAATAATTAATTTCTCTGTACTCTGTACCTCAGGAGTATAAGAATATAATGTGACATTACATTTTATTTGGCTGCAGCTTTATCTGAAGCAATGCACAATAACTGCTTACTGAAGGACATTGTAACAACTGCAGAACACAGGTCAGATAAGGCAGCTTCAATAGAACCATTTATCCATAGCCATGAACATATACATATTTTTTGTTGTATTTGAGAAAATAAAGAGGTTAATATTTGAATAGGATATGGATAACTGTGAAAAAGTCATTCATTTTACAGGTGTATTGGCTAGCAATAATGTACCAATAGCCTGCTAATGTTACATATCCCACACGCGATTCCGT
Organism: Anguilla rostrata; assembly: GCF_018555375.3. NCBI lineage: Eukaryota > Metazoa > Chordata > Actinopteri > Anguilliformes > Anguillidae > Anguilla > Anguilla rostrata. The sequence goes on from NC_057948.1 coordinate 26,722,071, forward strand.
GTTTACATCCCAGTTCTAACAAAATGTCCAGAATAGCTAAATACCGAATGACGAAAGACACTAAATAGCTGCACTACAGAGTACCATATGATGTTCTCACATGTTTAAAACATTCATTTTAAATTAAGTATTTTGACATCTGGAAACCTTCTGGATTGGTATATTTTAAGAATTATTGGAATGCCAGGCCTTTATTTGTCCACAAAAAAGTTATCGGCATTTGGTTCTTCGGCATTCTAAAATACTGTAAGTTTGGCCCTAAAGGTCAGGTTCTTATCGGTGAGACTCGTCTCCGTGTTGCTCATTTCAAAGTGGGCTTCCATCCAGGGCTGCGGTCCGAGGCGAGAGCATCAGGTGTTCCGCCACCGCTCTGATTTTTAAAACCCACCGGCATGTCAGAGGGCATTTCCGCCCTGATGAAAAGTCCTGGCTGGAATCCAGGGAAAAGCAATCATCGCAGATAAAAGGATGGCTGAACACTGACTCAGAAGAAGCAGGTGCACACGGTGCCTTTCATTAAGAGGGGCTGGTGTCTAGAGCGGTGTCCAAACACGCCTCTATCACCTCTGCCGTGTTTGTTCTGGAAATGTAGCAGGAAATCGCATATCTTTCCATTGCCGAAGCACAGACAAGAGAGCCAGTGATCCTGAACACATACAAAGAAAAGATTTTTGAAAAGTATGGCAGAAATTCCAAATCTTTTTCATTATTAAAGGATATGTAGGTTTCATATAAAAGATAAAGCACGCCGTTAGGATGTTCAAAATTGTGCACACACATTTTAAGTTCGTAATATTTCAGCAAACAGGATTTACAGTACAGTATATTACAAATAAAGAAAGCAGAGGTGCTGCATTGCCTCGGTGTAGTGAAAATTGAAGATTCGCTGTGTTGTGTCTGCAATGTCATTAACACGCACACAGAAGAGGCACTCAAGTAGATATATAAGTCAATAAGCAACCCTTTGCCAGCTCATTTTATTTTTTGCCACCACCATTTTATTGGCAGAGGAGTGGCATGTTATATAAAGGAATCAGGTACAGAATGACAAACACTGGTCCCTGTGGCAGCATTACTAGTTACATACCACTATATTTGTTTATTCATCTGACACGTATAAAAATGTGGAGAACGGCACGCTTGAGTATGCTATAGGAGGACAGAATGCAGAGAATTAAAGTGATTAATATCTTTCATTTGCCCTGCATGCAAAACAGTACTAAATGTCTGTAAATTCAGAGATCCATAAGGCAGCCATATCTCAGGAATTCAGTACATATTAAAAAGCCAGCTTTGCACTTCTGAGGGTGACAGTTGTTTGTTTATTTTATTTTATTTTTTTAATGAGTGTGCTGGCAAATTCCTACAATTCTGCAATGTATACTGCATTGTACAATTCCAAATGTAATCTGCTCTCATCCATGTTCTCCCCTCAGTTCTCTGCGAGTCACCCAGTTTCCCTTGTGAATTACTGGGCATTGACGTTCTCTGAAATGAGCTCCCAGTAAATGAAGGATAGATGAATCCCAACATAACATACTCTCACACATGAGCTGATAAACCGTAATCATGCTTATACAGTGCACAATACAAATGCTAAAACTAATTAAATTCCAGCATGGCTGTGAATGGGCATGGTTGTATTTTATAATGAGAAAGCAAGCGTATGTCATGTGTTATGGGTATTTATAATTCAGCCAAATACTGTTGCTGTATGATGCTCACTGCCTTGCCTTGAAAATTCCAGCTAAGACCAGCTGGGATTCTAAGCTGTTTTAAGATGGTTTAAGCTGTGTTTTCGACACTTCAAGCTGGTCAAAGCTGGACTGCGTCTGATCTAAGCTGGTCTTTAGCTGGACAAAGCTGGTCAAAGCTAGTTAAGTTGGTAGAGTAAGCTGCTGCTCAACTGGTGGACTAGCTGACTACATAGGCTGGTCAGCTGATGAACAGTTGGTTGACCAGCTAAAAGTGCCAAAAACAGAGCTTAAACCAGCTTGACCAGTTTAGGATGTTCAAGATGGAGATTTCAGCAGGGTGGCCATTAAGATTTTTAAATACTGATTTGGCTGTTTGCTTAACAAATATTAATTCATCTCACAAATTAATTAACAACTTTGGGTGCCAGTGTTGTATTTATAGTGCATGTCTGTGAAGCAGATATGACCCCAAAATAATAGATGTTTTTGCAGCCATGCTGTATTTAGCCTAGTTGCCAGCAGTAGGTAAATATTAATTAGAGGACTGATCAAGGGATAAGGACATACTGCTTGTCAATCTCTAAGCAAATAATAATATGCTCAAAATCCTATTCATGCTGTGCAAATTATAGCAATATCATTATGGATTTTAAAAAAACATCCTGGTAAACATCTAAATTGAGTAGTAATGAGAAAAGCCCCTCTTCAAAGTTTGCGAAGAACAGGCTTATAATCATTGCATGAATGATCTAGGTAATAAATTTGCTGGGGAAGCAGAGGGGACAGACAGCAGATGTTGAGAGTTAGGGATGTTTTCTAATAATGTTGCCAGAACAGAGCTTCATTCAAGAAGGCGTACATTCCCCACAAGCTATGTTCATTGCTAATTAACTTATGGCTGTTGAATGATTTTAAATGAACATTCCATTTAGTTTACCACAAGCACATTTCAAATAAAGATGGACACTAGCTTGCAAAAACCTAAATAAAATATGAGAATTAGCTCGCTAGTTATCTGAAGGACTATGATATGACACTCAATTACTTGTATTGAAGCTATTCCCACGTGCCTTCAGACTGTTAGCCAATGGCAAGGGATGTTAGTGTCAAATATAAGCTATTATAGCAGAAGAAAGTTTGAATATGTTGGCGAAAGTATGCAAACATTTGCCTTGTTGAACTCCCCTCTGGATAAATAGGCCTCTTTCCTTATCCTTGAAATGTACTTAGTGTTGCACACAAATATTAATATTGTAATATTTCCAAATATTACACTTGTATGTGACTTTTCCAAAACTGTCCAGTGTATTGCAGGTAGCTATAATAGCATGTTATATTTTTCCTGCAGTGCAAAACAGTTATTTTATAACGCATGTTGTATTATACAAGTAGCTTATTTGGTAAACAACCTGTAATATGTAGTGTATTGCCATTGCTATAGATATATAGCTTTCTTTGTATTTTGCTTTATTATATTAAAGAGTTTTATTAAGTTAATATGAATATGAACTGAATATGAATCCAATGTGTTACACAGTCTTGATAAGTTGAGAAGACCAGTAGCTTCCATTTTAGCCAGCCTGAATGCATGGAAATTCCACCCTCCAGTTGCTCTGATTCCATACAATCTTCAGCAAATATACAATATTGAATCTGGTGGGTAATTTAGTGGCTTTAATACATACCCCGATTGAAGTTGTGGAATTTAAACTACACATGCAAAAACTTGCCTCCTTCTTGTACTAAAATCATTTTTGGAGCTTAGATTTTTTTTAGCTGAGTATAACTTATACTACTGCCAAAATAACATTTTGATCGATGTTCAGAAGCTAAAATGAACGGTAAAAGTGTACAGACACTTCTCTGATAATACATCATTGATTGGGAAGATGAATTCACGTTATCTACTGGACAGCCTGTTCTGTCTTTGTGTCTTCAAGTATTACTGCAAAACCAATTAACTGTCCCATTCAATTTCCATTTAACAAGAAAAGTATCTCTACTATATTCAGTTTACCTTCTGTACCATATTACATGAAAGCAGTCATCAATAATAAATCAGTGGCATTGATAATGTCAGGTGAACCTGAATTATTCATCAGGCACATCAGGCTGTATATCAATCTTTTTCACCTATTGTTATTGTACTTTGTGCAGTTAGATATGCCGTTGATTTATGTGTTACCCTACAGTCTGTCTTTAAACAAAAGTGCTAATTAAATGGAATTTACGCTTGATTTACAATTTACACTTACAACCCCCCCCCAATGTCATCTCAGTCTTGCTGACTTACATTTTAAACTGCATACACACATCTGTGTGTGAGTTTGTCACACGTTCCTTAATTATAGTAGATTTGACAAACTGTAATATGTGTAACCTATGTGAGAGATGGGTGAAATGCACAATGCTGTCATATGGTGGGAGAGTAAAGGGAATAGAGCCATATGTCTGTGGTTGTGATCACTACCAAATTTGCTTTTGTGGGTTTTATTCTGAAGGCTCAAAACGTGCTCACTATGCATTGAGGGAGTGATTGCATCACCAGATACTTCCCCAGAGTTATGCTGGGTGAGTAAAAAATTGACGGGTTGCCTTCACAAGGGCCTATGAGGGTAGAAGATTGCTGGGACATATTGGCAGTTGACGGATGGGCCCAGGACAAGGGTGGGGGTCATCTCATAATCAGAAGGGGAGATCTGTGTACATGTCCAGATATAGCCCTGTTATAAGCTACTGTATTAGTGATTATTTATAGCTCGATGCAGGTTACATTCTCCTGGGGCAGGGGTTCTTAAAGTGTAAGGGCTGCCCGCATTGACATGTACAGGGGGGGTTTATAAGATAGGAAAATTAGCATAATATTAATACATGCTACTGAGGCATAATATATAAATCATGACCTGGATTCAGTCAACATTCATCTTAAAATTTGACTTAAATGTCAGAATTATTTTCTTCACGCAGTTGAGCAAGTTCAGAACTCACCAGAATGAGCTCACAATAGCTGATTCAATTCAGGTCAAAGAGTAATGGACAGGTGTTAGTTGAATCCAGGCTATGTAAGACAGTAATAAAACTAGTTATCTACTTAGTAAAATAGAATAAAGTTGTAAAACACAGTGCAGTAGCAACACGGAAGAACTTACCACAGCCATTAGCCTTACTGTACAATGTACAATGTATGTGACCGTTATGAGACATACATTCCTTAGTGTAGTTGTGCTTTATTCATTTGTGAGTCATTGGCTTTCATTTTAGCCAAGTGGCAAATACAGAGTGGCTCCATTTAGAAGTTTCATTAAAATGAAAATGGATACAAAGAGGATCATATTATAATTACCACAAGAGAGTGGTACAGTAACTGATATTACAACTAGCTAACCATACATCATGAGTCAGCATGCATATGCTGCTAACCAGCTATAACAAACAGCACTGTTCTCCAGAAATACTGACTGAAAACAGGCAGTCAGCTCTTGCATTGAACTATAAGGCTGTCAAAAACTACAGCACGGTGTGTTCTACAATTGGCTCTGCAATTTGGGATACGGTAAGCCATGTCTGTAGCTTGCACTGCAATAAAATCAGGTTCTGCCTGTCAGAAGGCTCTCAATTTAGGGAACTGACTGATAAAGCCAATTTTTATATCACACAACCGCTCAGGCTCTCTCTCTCTCTGTGCAAACCTCTGTTTCACCCTTAGGCTAGAGGCAAGTCACCTCAATAAATGTGTGCCACATTGGAGGATTAGGCTACGCTGACCAGTTCTGGAAATTTTCTGGATGTTGTTTACTTTCTTTTATTAAAACACCCACTGAGGAAAGTTGACTTTTCCCTGCCGAACTAAACAAAATAAGCTGGTTCTGTAAATGTCATTGTATCCAAGATTCATTTTTACACATTTTTAGGTTGCGCCATGTTATTAAGCTGATCATTCTGCCACACTGTTTGTAGCTTCAGTTTTGTATTTGTTTCTTGTGTCCAAATAGATGTATTACTAATGCATCTGACTGATGTGCTATGCAGGAAGTAAATTGATTTTCTGGATTTTACATGCCTGTGTTTTAAAGACACATTTCTTTTTTGTTATAGTGTTCTGTTGTTTGGAAACACCAAATAATCAAATAATTGGTGACTCCAATGAGAAGGAAGGATCTTGGCTTTAGACCAGTTGCCTCCTCATACTCTCTCATAACTAATCTGTACTTATTTTTTAAATGCTTTACCAATTAGATTTTTGGGCATGAGGGAGTGTGTGATCCATGGTACTCTTACTCCTACTGGAGGGAGGCTAATTATTGCTGAATTGAACTGAGTTCAGATGTACTGAATATGGGCAGACAAAGACATATCAGATCAGTACTTTCCTTTGATTTAATTTTAGCGAAGAATTATCGCTGAACGCCTGTGTATTAATTTTATATGTCTAAACAGATTTTAAACTCTTTGAAATATTGTTCTTTGCTTTGTCAATTTTTTCAACTTTCTGACTTTCAGTATTACTTGTGAAAATATTCCAGTATAAGTCTTGAAAATGTGTTTTCTTTAATGAGGAAAGTGAATATATCCTATTCAATTCTGAATCTATTTATTCTGTGGTTTCGACAGATTATAAATACAATTCCAAGCTTTGAGTCCTGCAGTGTATTTGTTTGTGGGACTCTAAATGTTTTTCAGCAGAATCAATGGACAAGTTACAACTGCTGATGCATACAAATCAGTTTCTCCCTGAAATAATTTTGTCGGCACATTTAAACAGAACTTAAGAAATGCTTAAGTATGAAATTTCTCTGTGATGTTTTTAAGACCAAAACTCAAAGCCCAGTGGTCATCTCCTCATATTGCGATGTACATTGCCTCATATTGTAAAGTGATGTATTTAATTTAATAAAGATGCAAGATTTCTATAAATTACACCATACATATGTATATAGCTGTAAATTAATTAACTCTGTTAAAGCCCAGGGAACGGAATTGCTACATTATTTACATTCATAAAAAAATGCATGTCTCATTATCACTATTGTATGATTTGTTTAAATATTCTAGATTATATTTACTATAGCACCCCAGCAAAACAACCACTAATGAGAGCAACACATCAAACTTGCTTTTATTTTACATTAAAATTTAAGAATTTGGCCGATACTTTTAGCCAAAGGGATTTACAATATGTGCATTTAACTTTGTAAGAAAACCACCGCAATAGTTAGAGATAGGCAATGTTGCAATAGGGCCTTAATTACACAAATATTTCATTTACCAAAATTATTAAAACTCACTAACACATGAATGGACAGTATATCTGACATCATCTAATGGCATTAAATATCTGCAATCCATACATGTGAACTCTTATGTGAATTATGTGAGTGTACTGCAATGTTAATATTAGATATCACACTTCCTAATAAAAAAGGAAAGGCTGACTGAGAGAGTGATAGCTGTGCCACACAGAACATAGCACGCGTGTGTATGTATTGGTATGTTTGTTTGTGTGAGCGCGCATGCGTTCGTGAGCTGTACATGCAGTACATTTCATGCTTGAACTGAGGACTCAAAGTGCAGGACCAGGGTCCCTGCAGCTCTGGTCTCCTGCTTCCCAAATCAGGACACACCTGCTGAGTGCAGCAGTCTGAAAGAGCTCCAGAGAGACAGATGCATGTCGTATCTCAGGGGAAAGGGACCTGGAATCAGGAGCATATTAATCAATATGGCATCCCGGGTACCACACAGATGTGCAGGGTCAGGCAAGCTGAGACGCACACCAGGCAAAACCTCCCAGCTCCATTTAAACAGCAGAGACCTGCATCAATACACTCCTAGAAAAGAGCAGATTCTAACTGACTGCATGGTTTGTTCATGACCCATATACACCATGAGTGACGATAACATTGCATAAGCCTTGAGGAGTGAATGATCTTAGAGAAACAGAATTTGGGGAGATGGGGAGAGTTAAAAAGAAATTGGATATTGTAAGTTGTTGTCGGTGGATATTGTAGGTTTTCTTGATTTTCATCACAGCTTAATGAGTTAGTTTTAGTGATTTAGTTTAGTGAGTTTTTTGCCAGCTTGTTGTTGAAGAGAAAACAATTAGTTGCATTTAATTGTGAATAAAAGTTCAAATAATGATTCTAGTGGAATTTTAACCATGGAGATATTGAATGATTTTTAGTAATGGATGGTATCCTGGAAAATCCATTTCAGAAAAAAGCCTTTCTTAAGTAAGGTTTTAAAGATGCTTTAGAGCATCAATCACTGTATAAGCCTTTTATGTCCATTCTACATACAGTACAGTATCTGTTTATGTAAAGATACCAGCATTGACATGTCTCTCTTTCACCACACTTCACAAGTCAGCATCAATTACACACTACAATTCTATCCTTGCACATCCTTTGAATCCACGCTGTCATAACTGTCTTATTGTCCCTATTGGGATATGCAAATGGCCCATATTGATGATCTGTCTGTCTTTCTCAAGGTCCCTCTTGCAGGGCTGGCTCAAGATGTTCTGGATGGAATATAAGGCTACGGATGTACGGTGTGGGAGAAGGAGACTAGGAGTGGCGGCCATGAAACTTCCTTGTTCCTTCTGGTTCGTCCTGCTGTTTGGGGCAGGGGGCCTGGTGCTGTTCATCCACCTACAGGAAATCTCTGAGATGGTCCAACAGCAGGCTCCAGGTCAGTGCTTCAGAAATGCTCCAGCACTGTGCATCAACCACTGCATCAGTACATTCAGGCCAGGATTCAATCAATATATGTCCTTAATTTTGACTTACGGTGCTGTGAGAAAGTGTTTTAACCCTTCCTGATTTCCTCTATTTTTGCATATTTGTCACACTGAATGGTTTGAGATCTTTAGCCAAATGTAGTATCAGACAATGGGAACCTGAGTAAACACAAAACACATTTTTAAAAATTACTATTTCATTTATTTAATGAAAAAACTATGTGGGTGTTTTTCATTAAATAAATTTGTCTAAATATCTGAAACCATTCAGTGTGACAAATATTCAATAACAGAGGAAATAAGGAAGGGGCAAATACTTTTTCACGGCACTGTAAATACAAGTGTTTTTCAATGCAAGCATTTCAATTAAATTTGGTGATTGTTAAATGTGCCTAGAGTTTGTGAATTTATAATGAAAAATGAATGCTTGCATTTTACTGTTAATTTTAGTTAAGGACAATTGCATTCAGGCTTCACTGGCCCAAAGTTGTCTACTCACAAACACACTACGGAGCGTACATAATGTGTGATGTTCAGTAAAGGAGTGGGAAGTACTGATTTGAACAGGAGTGGTCGTAGAAGCCTATTACAGCTTTTAAAGAGGGATGACATTTAATTAGCACATTTACTTGCTTTAATTGAGAGAAATAACCCCTTTTTAAAGGTATCCCTTAGGCTCTTATGTAAACAGTCATTAACTTGTTCCACAGTGCAGTGCATTTTTACCACTTGTTTTATGCATGTTCATTATTGGTTAACACCTCATAGTTAGCCCAATTAGCCTATTAAACCAGAGTAAAAAAATGAAAACCTGAACACAATTTTCAATGTGGACCCTGATCACAAATCTCCAGAAAAGGACCTTTTTTTGTGCCACAGAACAGACTACCAGGGTCTCTGCAGGTTACAGTAAACCAGGGTCAGCGTCTCTGCTATTACTTAAAAAGATTTCACCACAGCTAGCGTCCCCCGTGAGAAAACTCGCAGTTTGACTTGTAGTGAGAGCTTTCCAGTGGCGTGTGCACTGACAGCGCCAGTTAACGGCCGCGCTGCACATCTGGTGATTTTCTGCTGTATCGCGTGTCGTTCCTGCCGGGTGCTATTAGTATCAGAGTGCACACTGTGTCAGCATCTCTTTCGATAAGAAGCACTCAGCGAGAGTGGCGTCTCTAAAGGCTCTAATATTCTCCTGATTGCGAGATGCTCTTGGGAACTTTATCGCCACACAGAAATTATGGTTTCAGCTTCTAACGGCTGCTTTTTTTTTTTTAAGAGATTATTTTCAGCGTGTCAAGGGATTGAAGTCATTGTCAGTGCACTTACACTACTAATTCCACAATCAAACATCAGAAAAGTTCTACTGTAGGTAGTTTGGTAGTTGGGAAAAAATGCCTGTTGTTTTTGTAATTTGACATTGTTGTGTATCATATTAAATTAATCTATTTTAAATGTGCCCTGTCATTTGGATTGAGATAAAACATTCAATCTAGAAATGTTAAAATGAGTTTGCATTTTCCAATGGGCAATGCTAGTTAGATACCCACTGTGTCAAGACGTCATATCACAGATGGCTCAGAGAAAATATGCAGGACCCCTTTGCAGGGAAAAGGGAATGACAGAATGTGACTGAAATGGGAATTGCTGAATGTGAGGGAAGTGGGAATGGCTGAATGTGAGGAAATGGGAATGGCTGAATGTGAGGGAAAATGTGTTTTTCAAATAATTGCTTTTGAAGTAATAAAAAACTAAGCTTTCTCTGTATTATCTGCAAGATTTAAATAACTGAAACTTTCCTTACTGTATATGATTTTGATTCATGTAAAACGTACTTTGGATAATAGGAAGTTATAAAAATTAAAAGTACACTTTTTGTTTCAGATAATCCATCACTATACAGTATAGCACATATGGTGTGCTATTTAAATTAATTTAGCCAGTTATGAAAGAAGAGTTATTAAAGATATTACTCTGGGCTGCTTTGTTATTTTCAAACAGCGTTGAGCTTAAACTTATTTTCTAGAGTGCAGGTTCAACTATTAATCCCACGTCTTTGGCATGACCGTAGTCTCTGGTCCCCCATAGTGAAGATAATGAGCACAATAGCACTGCCGGGACCGGCTGCCTCAGCAGGCGACAGTCGGAGGCAATTTCTAAAATAGATTAAGGACAATAGCGGACACCGACAGAAAATCTCCACGAGAATTGAAACGCCCTGAGTGCCAACAGCTACAATAAATTACCAGCACCTATATTCATACAGCTTAATCATGGCCGACCCTGATATTAAGCCTCACAAGTGTATTGTGTGCCTTGTCTTCAGTGAAATCAGGAAAAGTATGTTAATGGGATATACTGTTTGTGAAAAATACTGTTCTATGGTGACCTGGTCACATGTCAGATAGTGACTCTCAGTCTTTTTTTCCCTTTACATAATGGGAAGTTCCAATTCCAATTCTCCTTATTTTTTATTTGTAGTGAATAACTGAGCAGAAAAATTCTCAGTGTTGAATCAACTGTAACTAAGTTTACACAAGTCCAATAGGCACCACATTTACTCAGTCATAAGTTTTTGCAGACCAAAGAGACTTTGTGAGACCCATGGCAAAGTAGGATGCTTATTTTACATTATTTCAGTATTAACCACTACAATACACAATATACATTGGAATGCAGATCATCTGCCTCATTTTAGCCTTGCTATACTGGCTTCTCTGTTTCAGCTACTTGTCATCACATATAGGGCATTACATGGTCAGGAACCTGCCCAAATCTGCAAGCTATTTTGCCCTTACACCACCTTTAGGTCCTCAGACCAAGGGCTGCTGGCCGTCCCCAGGTCTAAATAAAAAATACAGAGTGACCTGGTGTTTGCCACAGTGGCTCCCAAACTCTGGAACAGCCTCCCTTTAGATCTACGATCTGTGGGCAGTGCTGGGCACTGTGGACATCTTTAAGCGGCAGCCAAAGCCTCACCTATACAGACTGACTTTCAGGTAAAGTGCCTGCGTGGTTTTTGTATTTGTGTTTCTGTTTTATGTTTTATTTTATACCTCTGTGAAGCACTTTGTGAATTTGTTCTTGAAAGGAGCTATTATTAATTGACTTTTACGATACTTGCTTACCACTCTTCAGAAATGCAGAAGGTAAGGTCTGCAGGGTAATATATATTGTGAAGAATCCAGAACAAATCCCTAAATATATCTTAATGATTTTATAAAGCGTAAACATACTGCAATCCCTACATGAGGGTGTGATGTAGAATTACCTGTGTGGCACAATCATTGACAGTTAGAAGGCACATTCTAGTTCTGCGTAGCCCAGCTAATGGACTTGAAGAGAATTAAAGAGGATCTTTTTACTCACATGTATGACATCATGGATTATGCTAATGTTAATTACAGAGGCTGCAGCAAAATGAAATCCGTTGAGTAACCCCACAGTCAAGCTAAGCTCTAATCTCTAATCAAATGACAAAATGCAGATGTTGTTTTTAAAAGTGAAGGGGGACTTGGAAAGAAAGAGAATAGAGAGCGTGATTATTTATGCATTACTGCAGCACTTCACTGCAGGAATTCCAAGCACTGTCATGCCAGTAGTGAAGCACTGTAGTGTTTCAAGAGGCTGTATTGTTTTGGCATTTGTGAATCGCAAGACAATGTTTCAGGTGAAATAGCACAGGGAATCCCTGCCTCGTCTGTGCAGTCAACACCTTTCATGGCCCGCATACCGTCCACCCATCACATCCAGCCTTGAACTGAGCGTAATACAGAGAGAAAGAGGTTGAGGTGAACAGCACCGGAGCCCAGTAATCCCATAAGCCCTTCTGTGTTTGCACAGTGTAATATAGTTGTCTCTTAATGTAATTAAATTTTCGCTGATGACTGAGGGCAATGAGTGGACGGTTATTTTTATGTAAATCTATATGAGAATGCCCCTGACAGAAGAAGGGTTTTTCTTATGTGCCATGTACGGAATGCTTTCCTGGTTTCTGGGCAGTGATTAGACTTGTCAGGATTGGATCAGAGGAAGATTTACTGTGATGGAGATACAGTGCTTTCAGAGATGCATGATTCAGACAGACATCGTTCCTTGATGAAGACGTGCATGTTACAGTGTTTCGTGACAGGCGGCCCGTATTGCAGAGCTATAACAGGACAGAATTAAATCAAACCCCTCATCTATTACACCGTGACTTTCCCGAGGACATGAAAAACATTGCTCTCAAAATGAGCAGCCTGCCTCTGTGTCTGTGTATAGCATTAAAACTCCACCATTAAGTGCTTTTAATATGTGTTTGGTATAACATGCTTTCTTATAACAAGGATTGTTTCTGTTGATTTGTTACCGCCCAATCAGGGTACCCTGAAACATCACACATTGACCTAATTGCAACAAGTCCCTTGAGAAAGCAATATCAAAGTAATTTTCTAGATGCAATTTACTTCTGCTCCTTGAAAAGAAGCTATTCTATTCCGTTGGCTCCAGAGTGAACATAATCCCAGATTACATTTAGGTCTTGGGCAGAAAGGCCAGCAGATCCCATGAATCCCTCTGTCTACTCTACACCAATCCCTGGCCCTTCAGCTCCACACACTCCCATAAAAGTCAAGTGTTATAAACACCAGGACCTGTAGCACCCTTCTCCATTCACAGCTTTAAAGTTTGTTTTGTGACCTGGACTATTCCACTTAAATATGAAGGACCAGTGGACTTGATCTCGCTGCAGCCTCCTCCCTATCATTGGTTAACACCTGTACCAATTTGACCCATACCAATTCCCCCCTGTCAGACCAGGGGCAGTTTATATAATCTGTGTTCCCAGGTTAATCTTATTTCTGACTTTCCATGTCTCAACATTGATTTTGTTTGGCAGTGTCTGCCAGGAAACCTCCATGCGGTGGCAGGATTCTGTTCCAGCAAAAATAACTTTTCGTAAGAGCTGCCAATGGCTGCTTGGAATTGGTGAATAATCCATTTATACACAAACCATAAATATGCACTTGTTTTTCTGAAACATATGATTCTGTACCCATTTAATTTGTCTGGACTGTCATTTGAATTCACTGTTTTGTGATTATATCATATGTTGCTTATATTTCATTTGATTTTATAGAGTATTGTCCCCTTAAATTTGTACTCAAACTATTTGAACATATTATCTTAGCAGTATACGTATACATCTATCTGACGCATAGCCTTTTTGTTGATTTTGAATGGTCTGAATACTTGATTCATTTTTCTTTTGACCCAAAGGCTTATGGGACTTGCCAAAATGCAGTTTCTTTAGTGTAGCCCAACACACTTAAGATATGAATGTATGTAAATCATCTATTGCTGCCCTTCCACCTACAGTAATGTCTAAAGGGGAGGGGAATGAAAAGAGTCAATGTTGTATTGGTCAGAAAACCATGGAATTAAAATGCAAACTTAGGTCAAAAACCGTTCTTAATGAGACAAAATAAACGAGACAAAATTTGACATGGGAGGAAACGCAGAGGCTTTGATCGTCTCATTCTTCCAAGTATAGTTTTGGCTTCTGACACAGACAGGATAGAGCCACTAAAGATGAGACGATTCCCTCTGAGGAGCGAGGAGCTGTGTGGGAAGCTGCCACGGCCCCCTCTTTCAAGGGAGCGTGCCCAACCAGGGCTCAAAAGGCACGCAAGAGGAGCTCAGATCAGGGCGTAGCTTAAGCAGCATGCGGATTCGGCTGAGAAGCAGCCATTTCAAAACCTCCTTCAAGGTTCCTTTCAGAATCGCTTTCAGGTTTGTATCGCCTGGTGCCTCATTGTGGGAATCCCCATCGGGTCAGGAACAAAGACAATTTCCTGTGCCAGCGTGCCACTTCACATTTAAAACTTTGTCAGTCATCAAGAACAAATTGGCAACCGCGCGCAAAAAACCCGCATTGACCTTTCTTTGCGAACGGAGGTGTGTTTCTTTGTCATTTTCACCCAGCGAGGCCATGTTTGCTATTGTTCTGTCTGACCTTTTGCTTCGGATGTTTGCATATCAGCTATGGGCCAAATAAACTGTTATGAGCCTGTACTGTATGGATGTGACAGACGGGGTCTAGCGAAAGCTGGAAGCACCAGCGCGATTCTTTGTCCCTATGTGTTGTTCATTTTTCTGTCCACTCACCCACATCGCTAGCTCTCCTCTCTTTCTTTCCACAGCTCTGAGAAAGTTTGCATCAAAGTTTATTGTGAAGAACTTGCTAGCCAAGGGGGAGTGGGGGAGGGGGTTGTAACATCTGAAATTGTAAATAAAAATTTTATCACAAAAAAGACCATGCCAGCTGCCTCGCTCTCTCTCAAGAACTGAATTTGAGAGCAACCTTGATTATTTCAAGCTTTGAGATGGGTGATTTACTGCTGGAAGAATCTTGACCAAAGTCAGTGCAGTATCAAGCAGGCTTGTGCAGCCCTCACAATTGATCCTCTGTGAACTGCAGTTAGTTCATTTGAACAGATGGGAGGTGCCTGTTTTTCGCAACAAATTAAAGAGCTCAGGTTATTATTAATCTTTCATAATTAATATAAACAAGGGAGCCAGAGAGGCTCTCATTTCAGTTGTCTCAAGGTTGATTAAAGACCGTAATCTGGCGCTTGTTCCAAATGACAGGGTCCTAGCTGTCCCCAGTCATTTCCTTATCTGTCTCACACAAATCTTCAGCTGTCTGTAAAAAGAAGTCTCACCATGGGAGGGTCTATTTATAAGGCCTCTAATGACAGAAACATGAAAATACTTGTTCAACCATGGGGCAGAAAACTGAAACTATTTATTTCAAAAGTTAAACCTTACTATGATATTTTTGTGACATAGAAAATAAATGACCTTGTAATCAGAATATAAATCTATACCGAGTATCACTCTGTATTTCTCATCTGCAAAAAGCTATAACAGAAAAGTATTAAATTGACAGTCACTGCAGAAAACTGAAAAATATGCATTAAGCATGTAAAAGTGCTGACAAACTGCTTACAGATACTGATAACTTGCAGCACAATGCTCACATAATTTACTTATTGAATAAAGCAGGATGCATTATGCCAGTGGACTTCCTTCTTATTAGGCCATTCTCAGTTTCCCTCCTGTGAGAACGTGTTTATGCTGCCGCTGACACTCTTCAAAACACTCACAGTGAAAAGTGTAGAAATGTGACGGTGGCTGTATTTCCACAATTTCCCAGCAGGCCACAGATGGGCTGAAAGCCAGACAGTGAAACCCAGTGAAAGAGGAAGAGGAGGACAGCCTTATATAAGCACTGCTCTTATTGATGAGACATCCTGGAACTTGAAAGCAAAGCCATCTACAGCAAGGAACAACAATAACAACAGAAGCCCGCGTTTGGGGACTTCACAAAATCATTTGAAACTCGAATTCACTGCACAGGAACAGAGGAGAAGCAACTGGAGATGGTTGAAACTTAAAAACAGAAATATACAAAAGGTGTTGTTTTTTTTCAACAAAGCAAATATCACATAAAACTCATTTAAAGTGCATTTCAGAAAAGTTGTTTAGTACGCTTTGGGATTCCCATGAGTGCCTCCTGTAAACATTTCATGGGTGTGCCTCTTATAGTGAGGAGCTGTTTCAAACCTCTGGCATTTTCCCTTCCTTTAAATTCTCGAAGAACTTGACACTAGGTTAGGAAAGGATAAACTTGTGAAGAAGCAGACATCTTGAAGAGTAACCTACTATTATATGATTAGGCAGAAGAAAACAGTTTTCCATTTGTTGCTTCAAACATATACTGCCTGTAGTTCACATGCTTTAGCAAAAGTACCATCTGCCTTGAATGCTTAAAAAAACATAACAAATGTGTGTCCATTACACAGACTGAAAGCTATTGACAAAGAAAAGCACTATGTAGTTTGATAGATGCATTGGTCACACTGTGAGTTCAAAGCAATCTAAGGATGATCAGTGGAGGATTTTATGGCACAATTCTTGGCCTGTCATGCAAGCTCAAATTATACTCTTCCTAGCACAGTACATTGAAATGTATGTTTTATTGTGTAAAAGTAGGCACCATTACTTTAGGGTTGCTGTGCTGCTCCCTCCAAAACTTGCTGTCTGCAAAAAACATGCTGATTCTAGATGACCCACCACACAAAAATTTAAAATATGCATGATTCATTTCCATTGAATGCTCAATTTTTTTTTGCATCATTGCTAATAACAACAGGAATCTATGAATTATATAATAAGGAGCTCAAATACCAGAATATTTTTGGAATATTCTTTAGGATTCACATCACAACAGTGTGAATAAGTACCTGGGGGGGGGGCATTCATAAGTAGTTCAGAGCATTTTGAAACTTTGACTGTAAGATGCCGAAAGGCGTGGGACATGAGTAAGGAACAATAAAGGCAGGCAAAGTTGGAGAACTAAAACAGTATGTCAGCATGCAGGGTCTGGAGAGGTCTGTGAGTTGTGATTTTATACTGCCGGCAGAAGGGGTTAGCACATGGGGCACAGTAGCTTCATGGAGCTGTAGGTGCTGTGGTTTTCACCACTCAGTCCACTAAGAGCAGAGAGCCATGTCAGTACAGAGAGGCCAGACCGACCCTCAACCCTCTCAGTCTCCATGAAAAATAAGATTAAGCCCTTCTGCCATTGAAAACGATAACAAGCTGTCAGGTTCTAAATGCAATTTGCTGACTGCGAGAGGATGTGGTGGTGTCATTGGAGTGGGCTGACTGATGCTATCTCCTGAATGGCATGCGGCGGTGGGGAGAGTGCTCTTTGACAGACGCACAGAGCTCAGATCCCACTTACAATGACACACCACTGAACAAACGCAGTGCACTGAGTGCAGAACTCCATTTCAAACATTTCCTCAAACATACAGCGTGCAATTTAACTATTTAAAACACTGCATTCCTAGGAATTGAAAAAATATATATAAACTGTCATCTGATAATATGGTAATGTTCAAAACAGACCACAGTCAGTGATGTATTAATGCTGGAAACACAGGCGGGCAAAGGGAGGTTTCATGTTGCCTGCGAAATGGCTTTCAGTGCTCATTTACCACAGTATCCCTCACGGACTGCTAAATCTCAGCAGAAGGCTGTTGGGTCTATGTGTTATTGTATTACATCAGTGGACAGACAATGGCAATGATTTTGGGCATGTCAGGAGCCTGAAACTAATAAATCAACAATTACATGGGTGCTTGCCACCCTTTAACAAAGGGATTGCCACACATTGGCTTGCTTTTCTATACCAGCAGTAGCCAACCTTGTTCCTGGAGAGCTACCATCCTGTAGATTTTCACTCCAACCCTAACAAAGCACACCTCATTCAGCAGCTAGATATCTTGTTCTGCTGCTAATTAGCAGAGTCAGGTGTACCAGGTTGAACTGAAAACCTACAGGATGGTAGATCTCCAGGAACTGGGTGGATTACCACTGATCTATACCATCTTGTTCTGTATTTTGAAATCCTAATATTTGAGAAGTACTTTAAAATTATTATAATGCTGCCATGCAATTAGAACTTAGAGACACCTTTTGCCGTATAAGTCTTCATAAGTAAGCTTGTGTAGTAAGGAATGTGTCACCCTCATCACACACAAAAAAACATGTTCTCGGTGGTGGCATGGAAAAAGTATTAGTCACAGGGAGTGCATTCTGTCCAGTGCAGTGTTTACAGTTTTATTTCAGGCCAAAGCCAGGGGTGTTCCCCTGAGGACTGAAAAATATTGATCCGAAAGAACCAGTCATAAAGTATGAAATTGATACGTTAGCAGAATATAGCTATTTTTTCCATGCCTTGTGTGAAAACAGCCTCATATTGTGGTGGACAGCCAGAGGACCCATGAGAGTAAGGACACATTCTCAGAGTGACCCTGAGAAATTTGGGGAATTTGTTTTGGGAGCCAATCTGGCTAGAGGACTGGAGAAGAGCACATCAGCTAGATTGTTCTGTGTGGAATACAGGATACACTTTGCAGAACAGAACTGATTTTTCTTCTTTTTAAAAAAAATACCAGACACTGTTACTGCACGGCACATTTTAACACCGCATATCTCTGATTAACCATCATTCTCTCTCCATTCTTTTGATTGACACAGATGAAGCATATTGTATTTCTTCTCTATTGTGCAATGGAATTGATTTGCAATGGAAAAGGTTTAATATAGATCCTGCTTTTCAAAAATATCTCCATTTACCTGCAGTGGAAGATTTACCATGTGTCATCGTATGAGACTGAAGCTGAATTGAACTGTAAAATGCCTTAATATGGCTGTCAATGCAGAAAGAGCTGTATTTTCACCAACAGTAATTGAAATGTCTGCGCATCATATCCTCATCAGATTGTGAAATAGCAAGCGGGATACAGTACTATGACTTAATCACCATATCAGTGACTGAATTTCTTACCTTCAGTTAACCTGGACTCTTACAGTATAATCTCTTGATTTCAGACTTTTTAACTGCTAATCATCTCAATTCATGATGTCCCGAGCCTCTTCCCATGGAAATATACAGCAGGTGTCTGCAGGGAGCATTATGGCCTGTAACACTTCACTGTAGATTAAAAAGAGCTTTCAAAACCAAGGTGTTTGAAAATCCGTTTTGTCCATATAGACCAATAATGATGAATAATGTGCACAGTAATTGCAAAAAGATAGAAACTGGTGTTTGTAACCCATAGGAGGGCAGGTCCTGTTTTTGTAGAGAGAAGCCAATGCAGGAAATGGTGGGGGAGATGGAACGGTGGGTGTTCAGATTGATGTGGTCTATGAAACTGTTATCATCAAGTTATTGGGCGCAATTCAGCAGTTTGTGTTCAAATTGACTGTGTGGATTCTCTACAGTGTAACCATCGCCCCTGAGTCCTCATTGCATGGACTGAATGTGATTTTATCCTTACCCCTCAACGTTAGACACATTTACATGCAGAATATTTTGTCATTCAGAATACAATGATTGTGCCTAAAGATTCAAAATTAACTTTTTACATGCACGTTGGTCTGATTAAGGTGTGCGTTCACACACGCAAGCAGAATAAAACTTTTGCCATGCGCAGAACCCCAAACTCTAGCTACTTCATCTGACTTTCAAGTACACAATACACATAATATCAATAAAAATTTCGAAATATGCGTCGTATCGCATGGTGTGTACAGTATTTGCATTGATAGTGTTCTTACACATCTGGCAGCAGTGTCAACGGAATAGATTATAAAACTACCTACATTCATTAAACAGGGGAAGACGAACTCAAGACCAGTTTTACAGCAATACCCAATGGTATTGTCTTTTACTTTTCAAAATTAATGAATTTACCGTGCATTTTGTTTGTCTAAATACAGCGATTAACATATGGAATAATGTCACAGTCGATTCATTATATCCAACAAGGCGCTCAGCGAAGTCAGAGAGCAATTCACAAAGAATGTAATTTCACACAGTTTCACTTTTTACATGGGTGACGTTCTCCTATTGATCGGATTATCAACAGGTTTACAGCGCCCCTTTCAGACCGAGTGAAATTTCGATCGGAGCAGGATAGTCTGTTCCGATCGAGGTGGTTACATGAGCCATTTTATTTGGACTGCATTGTTAATCCGATTAGACATCGAATATGAGGCTCCATCCATGTGTAGCTATTGATTACAACTGTCCTATTTAGAAAACATAATTAGCATCAATCATTACTCAAACATACATTGTTTTCTCCCCAATCAGGCATTCAGATACAATTTTATAACCAAACTTTTGAAAGATATTAATCTCCAGATGACGTGATTTGTAATTTTATTCCCCATGAAATCGTGTCAGCAATTATGGAATTACATTTGCTAAAGCATCACATCCGTGATGCGTATCTGACAGATGACACTTATAAATATTTAATTATGTTTTTTGTAGGTTTCAGACACTTCTTCAGGTGTAATTTCCTGGTCTTTCAAACAAGTACTATTAAATATCCCATTCCCAGATCAGTGGCTATTGCTGCATCAGCAAGCGTGTGATGTGTGATCCTGATATCCTGATATCCTGAGCCTGAGTCTTCTGTTGTGTTTATTACACCTTAATAATAATTATGTAATGCACAATTGTAATAAGTCCATTAATATTATAAGTAGCATAACAAGAATTGAATGTTTTTAATAACATTATGTCACTAGTTTTAAGTTGGTTACAATGTGCATGTCACATAACGCAGTTCACATACTGTTATGAACAAGAAACTACAGTTTCAAAGACATTCGACTATGGAAGTGTGGTCTGTTTGCATCACCACATATGCAATGATGTCTCATGTAAATGGCACAACATTCTGTGCACCATCATTTAATTAAAAATCACTGAGGGAGGTAAACTGGAGCTTGGAGATAAACTAGCTTACCTATTGAGGCAGATT
Organism: Anguilla rostrata; assembly: GCF_018555375.3. NCBI lineage: Eukaryota > Metazoa > Chordata > Actinopteri > Anguilliformes > Anguillidae > Anguilla > Anguilla rostrata. The sequence continues at coordinate 26,742,890 of NC_057948.1, forward strand.
CCAGCTCATTGTTCAGGATCAGCTGGAGAGCTTTTTGTGAGTACGAAGGCGTATCAGAGCAACGCTCAGCTCTGGGTCTGCAGTGTATCAGTTATTAAGTTTTCTAATTTCTTGGTGAACTTTTATAACATTTTTGAAAAGAGCTTCTCTGTGGGGGCGTTTATGCGTGTTTGTGCAAAGAGGATTCAGAAAAATCCATGAGGAACAGCGCAGTGCAGTTCAGCATTAAGCCCAGTTCAATAGAAGGATTTGTAAGCCCACACACACAAAGGTAGGAGGGAGTCTTTCAAATTCACCCAGTCCAAGGCTGTGGTAGACTCAAATGGCAACTGACGCTCACCATGTGAAGCATTCCCCTGTACAGGCAGCCAGCACATTCCCCCCCCAAGCCTTGAATGGGAGCAATTTTAAAGCACTCTACACTACGTGACACCGTCTGTTCTTTTCCTAAACATAGTCATTTGTCTTTTGAAAATGGGATCGTGCTAGCCGTATCTTTTCATTTAAAGGTTATACTAACTTCTTCCTTTTTTCTAAACCCATCAGTTTTTAACTGAGAGGTTGGATGTTCTGTGTGTAGTGTTTTTTTTTTTTGTACAGAAGTTGGCTTTTTATTGTGTGGTCATTTGAATATTCATAACACAATGAAACAATAATGATAATTAGCAGGGATTTCATGATAACGGAATATTGATATGTTTGAAATTTTAAACACATGCCCAGAAATATATGGCTAGATATATAGGAAGAACAAGATGTCTTTTTTGGTACTGAAAGGGTTACAGTCCACTTCGTAATATGTGCAACAGTGTGGCTGTTGCCACGGCCACGACCATACAGCTGACACCCTGGTGGCATTTCCATCAATCGTGTGTCAGTTGCTCTGCCAAGGAGAGCACACAGAGGAGTGATGCAGCATTAATTATGAGCTGAGAGCGACAGTTAATCTTTGCCTTTTTTTTTTTTTCTCGCTCCTGGATACTTGGATATACCACTCTGACCTGAGCCAAAGTCACAGCTCTTGACCATTTGCTGACAAAATGAAATTTATTTTTCCTGCTCTACAACATGAAAGTTAATGCGCTCTTCTCAATCGGGGTGCCTGCTATCAAGTGAGGGTGTCGTAGAGGGAAATGGACCGTGACTTTTCGGCTGCAACTTATTGGTGTAGGAAAGGCCCACTATCTTGTTCCTACTAGAATCAGATGCCATTTCAGCTTGTTAGATTCCATTTAATATCTCACACTCCGTTCCTTGCGAGTCTGGCAGTCTCGGAGGCATAATTGCAGGAGCAATATCTCTGACAGCACAGATTGGACGGCTACAACAGAGATCCTGTTACACTTCACTCAAATCCTCTTTTATCTTTCAGCAGTCACAGTCATTTGCCATCCTATTGATACTCCCTCAACAGAGAATGTAGAGTAAATCAGATGCCATTGTGAAAGCATTTTAGCAGAAATTGATAACACCAATTTAAAGTATAATGCCTATTCATGGCAGTAATCCATTCTTTCTTCTGCCTTTCAGCGATAGCCATGTGACTAGTCTTCCTATGTACCTGAGTTCCATTTATATCCCGGAGAGCTAACAGACACGGGGGTGAGGGAAGACTGAGAGTCACACGAGAAGCACTTTGAGCCTGTAGCCGATGACTATAACCTGGTTTGGATTCCCTTGCACAGAACTGGGTGCCTGAAAGAGGATCATTAGTTTCCTGCTGTTGTGGCTTTTTTGTGCTGATGTTGCAGTGGAAGTCATTCATATCGGTGGAGGTGTCTGACAAAGGGCCTCTCTCTGGCTTCTTGTGTATAATGGGCTTGCGGCACTGGGGAGGCATCTACGCAATTGCCTCCTGAGAGATTGTAGGAAAGCCCTAGTCCCTTACCAGAGCGGAGAGCACTGATTGATTCACATCCAGGCCGGGCCACACACCACAGACAAGGGGACGTGTTGTTACAATACTCAGATGGAATCGGGTCATTCCCCTCCTCTTTGTTCCCTCCCTTATTGAAGAAAGTGCCTGAGAGCGTGTGCCTAATTTCCTTGGAGCAAGGTTATGTCTACATGACTACATACCTAAATGCCTCCTGACGTCACATAAAGTTTCTTGTGATTCATATTGAAATCTCTGCTCACGTACGCTTGCACCAACACCCACCTATCATAAAATATACTGATGCCGTTGATTCAAACACACGCCAGCCATCGCATATTGACTCAGCTACCGAATGCAAGGTCACAGTTGGAGAGGTTAGTCTTAAAAAAAAGGCAAACATTACCAAATCCTCTTTAAGCCTTCTCTTCCATAAAAAATTTAAAAAAACAAATTGTACAATATCTACAGTGTACGCTTATGGTCATGTCAAGGAAAGGTTTTGCCTGTTAAATAAGCTATAAAAGTTTAAGATCAACAATTATTTCTCATTTGAACTCTGGCAAAGATTTTTTATTAAAACACAACAAACAGGGCTTCTGCCTTAAGAATGCCCCACTTCGTTTTTTAAACTGTAGTACAACATTTCAGTTCTGGCAGCAGCTTCATAGCAGGGCTACACTTCCTTGCAGATTCAGCACTGATTTTGTCAACCCAATATTCCCAAAAATAGAGATTCCCCAAAAATGTCAAGACCTAATATAATGGCTATGGCTCAGTATGACCCTCTAAATAAAATGGTTCGCTTGTGACACATTAATCAGACTTTATTACAGGCTACTATTCAGAGGCAATACAAGTATGTCTAAGCAATGATGTAATTGTAGACAGTAAAATGTACGGTGTTAATTCAACACTATCCATCCATTATCTATACCCACTTATTCCTGGTCAGGGTCACGGGAGGTGCTGCCAGCACGTATTGGGTGAGAGGCAGGAAAACACCCTGGACAGTTTAATTCAACTCAAACAGAGTACATATGAGTCCAGCGGGGACCAGAGAAGGATCATATTTACACTCTGTAAGAGTTGATTTAAAACTGGACACAGACCAAAATTAGAAGCTAGAAAGATTTAAGTATTTAAGTATTCAAGATTTCAGTATTTAAGGCGGTTTATAGTACATGGTGTGTGAACAAATTAAATGTCCTGTCTGCCAGAATGGAGCATTGAGAACATACAGGACCAGCTCCGTAGATTCAAGTACCAGCTTGAGGACACATTGGAGGAGTTCACAAGCTGTTATGCCTGGAGGCCACAGCCTGAACAGTTGTCTGTGAGAAAACAGCCTCTGAGTATCTGAGCAAACTGACATTTACGCTGAAAAGACGGCTAAAACCTGCACCGAGGCTGGAATTTTACAGCTCAGTCCCAGAGACAGGCAGTAGCTGTTATAATTATGATAGACAGATTAATTGCTTCTCTAAAGATTAACCTTTTGCAAGCACTAAACCAATTATTTGTATATACTGTTGGCAGATGTACAGTTATATCATAGGGAAGCCTTGCAGCCATGTCTATCTTAATAATGTTAAAGAGCAAATGGCCTTTGTGACTGTGATAAGCATATATATTTAACTGTCTGTGCGGGGATCTTTTGGAGAGCTGAGTAGAACATAATAATTGGGATACTGTGTAAATAAAGACTGCATTGCCTCGAGTGTGGAGATAATGTGCCTCTTCCACATTAACATATTGTGATGGTTTATTTATAATTATGCTGAATTTGATCAAATACACAAATGGAACATAATATTTTCATTTGTCCATGTATTATTCAGTGCAAATTTCCATATATCCAGCACTGGTGTTAATGTGATTTTTTTTCTTTAGCAATTATGTCAGATTATGTATTCAAAAATATATTTTTAAATTTAAATAGCTCATATTTACAGTCAAGTGGTATTACAGATGTGGTTAGATTTTTATTTCTGATTTGGAAGTGAAACTAGCACAGGATTTAAACCCATTTCTACAGGCCAATATTCAACAGGGAAAGGCGCTGGTCAGCACTGTGCTTATAGATTCCCCATTCAAATATTTGGATAAGAATGGTCAATAGGAAAAGCTATGTTTGCTGCATAACCATAAATTATAAGACCTAAGAAGGAAAGTGGACCTGACTGCCTGCGTGTTTGACAGTGTAATCCCAGAGGGATTACCAGTGATCTCATCAAGGAGGTGTCGGCAATGTCCAAATTTGAACAATCGATTAACTGCCATTCTCAATGTCCTGTTCTTTCTGAATGTCAAGGGGAAGAGAGGAATATTTGCAATGTCCAAATGGAGCCATTGCTTTTACATGTGAAATAGGATACCAAATAATAATGATTTATTTCTTTACTTTATTTCTTTACTTTACAAGGCATCCGTATCCAGGGCAAATTACTGCATAGATGTGGCTTGCTTCTTGATATACTGTATATTTGTACAACTGGTTGTATCCAGGAAAGACCCCAATCTCCAGTGTGGTATGCCCTTGTTATAGAAAATAAAACCAGTGTTCTCCCCCCTTTTGCCCCACTTTTGTTTTTAAGATTTACACGTCTACCTTTGCAGAGCCAAAAGAGTGATTCAGTCAGGTAGAGGAAATAAACAACAGGCTATACAGGAGGTTTGTTCTGTCATGTGATGATTCAGCTTGTCCTCAGAGTACGGAGACTGATTAGAGATTTATGGTTGGGTTTGCTCCCTCTCTGTCTCTGTCCTTCTCTCTTCTTTTACTCTCTCACTCACTCACTCTCAGTCTCGCTCTCTCAACAGTAGCAGGGTAATAAGGAATGGAACAGTCTCACAGTGGGCCTATCAGAGAATTGAAGCGTAATAAATAAATCCTCCTGAACACAATCTGCTTCCCTGTTTTCAGACCCCCAAGCTCCTGGGGTGGCTCTGTGTCCCAGTCTTTAATTACTCCAACACGTAATTTACAGACACTACTTACAGTCATTAGGCTGGGCCCCATAGGGATTCATTTATTCATTTATTTATTTATTTATGTGTATGGTCACCAACCATTTTCTGAAAACATTTCTAGTTTATTTATTTTTATTTCTGACTTGCTGTTCTCGTACCCATCATAAAAGTTGTTTTTACCAGGTTTCTTTGCAAGCTTTCCTTCATGCTAGAAGACATTGATTTCCAATGGGAGTTCTCCATTGTAGCTTGAAGCACGTCTCTTTTTTGATGTGCTGGAAAAGGCACCGGGTCTATTTCTGAGCTCTCCCACACACTTCAGATGTGGTGAAAAGGCCAACCAATTATGAGACAGGCAAGCATGATGGGTGTGATCTGTGGTCTATATTTAAATTTCCCTCTGAAATATACCCACCCTGCAAGTTTGAATAACTTTAACTGGAATTCATCCACCAAAATTAAGTACTTTATTTTTTGACCTTGTGAATGCATCAATCAATACTTGCAATAATGAAAGGAAGGAAATTGCAGATTAAATCCTAACTCACTGAATCAAAGCATCCCCAGCATTGTTATTATAATCAATAGTTTCATTGTCACTTTTATATACGTACTGTACGCAGCTGAGGTTTCCAATAGCAAGGCAGTCTGCTATATTAGAGACAGTGTCCCTTAGAAAGCAGCCAAACAATTACTGCAGTTCCACCTGCTATCCTCTGATTAGACCAAAAGTAAAAGCACTGTACTATAAGTGCATTATTCCAGGTCGTATCATTCGTGTGTGGGTGATACTGGATGGTGCAATGCAACTGTACAGCAGAAATCACTTAAACAGATGTAAAGGCTTGTGACCACTTAATCAAGAATATTCCTTGACCTCGTTTTTTAAATACATGAGACAATTTAAGAAATAATACTCCCAGAATAAGCATTCCAATAAACAGTGCTCTTTAGGGATGATTAAGAAAGCAAGCACCCTTAACCAAAAATCCTTCCAAAAGCCTTTCAGTTATGGATACATTACCCCTGTGTTACCATCCCAACAAAGGTTAAAAGTATGTGATAAAGCAGTGTGTGCCTCCAAACAATGATAAATACACGCTTTCATTCCTTTACCACAGAGAATGTGGTACGCACTCTTGAAATTTATATTGACACCTTTTGCTTTGTCTGATGACACAGCTCCATCTTCAAATACTTAAGGTTCTGTATATTTGGGCCTTTGTCTAGAAATGTGTTGCCTTTTCTCTTTAGTAACACCAATGGTGTTCCAGTCACAATTTCAGGACAACAGAACTGTCAACAACAATGTTACATATTTAGACTTTATAACACAAGTTACTGGTAATTAGGCATGTCTCACTTACATACAATAGATATGACAGCTTGCATCCATTTGTGAATCTTTGTGCTGAATCTTCATTTTCTAGTTGGAGTTTACAGGCCAGCCAGGTGTCCATCCAATGTGTTGCCACAGAAAAGATTTTTGAAATTGAGAGATGCAGGAAGAGATGCAATGGAAATAAGAGACACGGTCCCAGGTCTAAATGTGGGCTGTGCTCTGAAAAACTGACAGAGAGCCTGGTGAAATAGCGAGATATCAATTCTGCCCAGTTTGTCCCATTTATTGGACTCATTGCTGTGGAAAGCACCCATTATGCTGAAGCCTGGAGTTATTGCAGCCATTCGTTCACCATCACATCCCATAAGACTTAAATACCTGCGGTTGCCTGCCTGGCCATTTGCTGAATGTGTGGAATACAGAAATCCCTTCCCTTTTGCTCCACTGGAAGCCTGACATGATTAATACTGTCATAGATGATATTAATGAAAGTCTATTTTTAAGCAACGATAAAGTCAGGGCATGTCCCGCACAAATAAATTGAGGACATCACTGGTGTGTCTGTTCAGAGGCCGTAATGTCGGTGAGTTTCTAATAGGCACTGGACGGGTTTTGCACTGACCATGCACCGAAATGAGAGTGGTGTATTTTAATCAGAAAATGCTGCTTAATCGGGGCTACTGCGCTGAAATGGTGTGGGCATCGTTCAGGCAGAGAGAGTGGGCATAGGAACAACCTCACAGTTTGATACTGGGGATAGAACACTGTGAAAATCAAGATGCTCCAACCACTGAGGTTGGCAAATTCGTACGGCAATGTTCAAACGGCTGAAATTAATAGCATTTTGGAGGACATTCTACATCCTTCTGAACACAGTGTTAATCCACGGTGTCCATATGGAGAACCCTCCCACCCACGGTTTCTGTTTGGAGGAGGGAACGGCGCTCGTGTTAAGCCCTGTCAATCACTCAGAGCCGAGAGTGTTCACGAGCTCGGCTCCCTCAACCATGGATAGAGCAAACCCGTGTACTATATAAAGAGCAGCTTCCTCTGGGATCCCGGTCTCTGCACTCATGCTGTCAATTAGCACTGCCCGTGGGCTGAAAGGCATCATTACGTAAGATGATTTTGTTTGTGTACCTGCTTCAGTTTAAAGGAAGCACTTGTTTTCTTTTCAGCTTCACATGCTCTGATTCTCTTAGGATTCTTGGGCCCTAACGTACATTTTATCCAATGAAATCCACTGAATACAAAGCGGAGCTCACTGGGAAGGCAGGGAATAATGGCTGTCCTGTTAAGAAGGAACACAGAAGGACATTTTTAGAAATCATGCCCTAGCATATCTCCAAGGTACAATATTTGACCACTTTTGATTTTAATTATATTTGACTTTTTACCACGTGTGAACATTGCTGAAAATATTTGTTCGGTTTTCAGGATTTCCTTACCAAATACAAGCACTGCACAAAAACAGTGATTGAGTTGAATATTCTCTATAAAGCTGATCTTTGATTCGTAGGTTAGCCACAAGCAGCAATGATTGCATCATGTTTAAAATCATCAGCTGATGGAAGAAAAGCATACATGCCAAGGATGTAGCATTGCATAGCTGTACAAAATTCACACTCATTTGATAAAGCATTCTCTGTGCAACTTGTGGAATGATGTCACATCCATTTTTAGGGGGCAGGTCTGGGAGAGGGTGCCATATGTATATTTTAATAGCCAGAGGACTTCAGCTCCCAGAATCCCATCCTAGATCCCATGGGGTCACAGGGCGTGTGAGACCCCCCACAAGACAGAGGTTATTTTGGACATACACAAAGCTCTCATTATATCTCCCTTAGAGAACAGGGTCAGCGGTATAAATTAGCATGTTAATGGGAGGGCGATACGGAAGGAATGCACGGAGGAGCTCGGCAGGATGGTCTAGCAGGTGACAGTCAGCATATGTAAATGATTAATTACCAAGAATACATTAGGATCATTTGCTTGTTAAGAAGATGAGGAATTTGTCAGCCTGCAAATATATTGATATAATCTTGGCCCATTGTATCACCTTCCAATTCTCAGAATGTTGGCCGATGGCAATTAGGTGGAAATTAATGAGATTTCTTGAGGTGATGCTTAAAACCTGAAAAAGGGCTATTAAGCGTCTCAGTCTAGCCAGTGGAACTCATTAAAACTCTGAAAAGACATTGTATCATTGTGGATTTATATGGTGATGGGCATTGAGAAAAACCTATAAGAATTGAACTGCAATACATTCAAGTCACTGCTTTGCTTATTTCTCTAGAGTATAAACAGCATGCTATGTCAAATATGCAAAGTCTAAGTGAACATGACATCTTATGTTCATAAGCAATTGACCTATTGACAGTGCACCGTTCACTCTATCAATTTATTTTTGGAAATAATACCTACATTATTTCATTGCATTTTGTAGCGGTGGGTTGAAAGCTTTTTAAAGACCAGGGCCTTTAAAATCAGTAAAATAATGTTTCTGTGTGAAAAACAGTGTCTTAAAAATATGACAAATCTAAATGACATGCAAGAGCTATATTGTGATTGTAAAACATGAAATTGTATACAGTGCTACCCTGCCATGCAAGAGAAAAGTGGTTTAATGCATTAATTCATACAAATTACTTATTAAATTATTATTAAATTACTTTAACAATAAACACTTTCACATTGTTTTAGGGATTTACTTGTACTTCCATCTGTTGACTAAAATGAATACATAGAAATATGAATTGCATTTAAATTGCATAATTTAGAGAACAAAGGCAAAAAGTACAATTTAAAGTATAATTTAAAAAATTTGTATTCAGTCCACATATAGTGTAGCGTCAAAATGTTTGTACTGCTGAAGGTAATAATGTATTAGTATCGATTTTATAAGACCTTGTGCTTATAGGGGTATGCAGAGCAAATCTTAATAAATTTATTAAATCAAGTGACAAAACTTTGGAACCATTATTCTTGGTAGAATATAGAAAGATTAATATCAGTCTGACTTTAGGCAACTTTTCAGGCAACTTTTGACTGCAAATAGTATCTCCATCTTCAAACGTTTCAGACGCCTCATACACATTTGTTTTCAATACATCTAGGAAGCTCATAAAGGAAGATGAAGTGAACCATTCCCAGTATTTCACTTCAAGCATAAATGACGTTTAGTTTGTGAAAGCAACGCTTAAATTTGATATGTGTCATCGCTCCAAGTTACAGAGCAGAGGCGGGACATTTTAATTGACAGAAAAGGGATGAATGCTTTATTACTTAATGCCTGATTTTTTGAGCCCACTATCAAAATGATATATGGGATGTACTGATGTGGGCCAGGTGAACAGAATGTAAACGGCGCCGCAATGGAGCTCGTCAAACATGTGTTCCCTCGGAAGGGCTGGAACAACTGAAGCTGTCTTATCTGCCTCCGGCCAGATTTCATGCTACAAATTCCGCGCTGTCCTCACTGTAACAGTTCACAGACAGTTCGCGGGGGTGAATCTCTACCTGAGCTTTGCCATTGGAGTGAGCCTGAGGAATCTCCCGTTAGCCTCGCTGCAGGCTGCGGTGGCGGGCGACGACGATGCGATCGGGACGGTAAGGCAGGCTCTCTGCGGGCGACCGTGCGGCACGGTCTGTAGGGCGTCCCACGTACAAACCCCCCGAACGTGGCCAGGTGTTTGAATCCCCACAATTGGCACTTTCTGAACCGCAATCTCATCTTTACCTGTAACCCCCTCTGCTTTGCCCCGTATGAATCAAGTGGAAAAATACATAGGGCGGTCTGGCTAGGCTGTCTGTTATGTCTATAGGAATGAGCTGCAGTAAGAGTCAAACATGAGGTTTGCATTGCTGCAGCAAGAAGACGTATCATGCTGGCAAACACCTCAGACTGAGAATCCTCTCACATCTGATATCTTAACTAAGAGTCAACTAACATTGGCTTACACATGCAACTGCCAACCGTGCTGTGCTTTGCTGTTGATTTGTGTTTATAATTTGAAAGAAAATAATTTGCAAGTGTTTGCTTGATAAGACCAATTAAGCTAATTACCACTTACCCTGTAAGATCCTACCCAGCATCAAATGGTTGTAGTCATATTTGAACATAAGCTTTGAAATGAAATAATAGTGATAATAATAATATTTTATATTTTAAACAGCAAACAGCAGGAAAGGAATAAACGAAAAAGTTTAAGTAATAAAAGGCAAAACATAGCTTGTTGAACAATAATCAGGTCAGCCAATGGAATTGATTTTTGTCAGATTAAGGTTTTAAACTAGACTTCTACATCTCTGAATCAGTCATATATAATCCCTCTATATATTCATGTCTCTACTGTTTAAAAACCCTACTCAATGTAAGGAGAAGGAGCATTTACCAGATATATTATGGAGAATCTCCTTTCAAAATAGAATTTAGTTTAGGACTAGGCTTAATCTGTGCCTGTGAAACTGGCCATATATCTCTGTTAATAATAATTAATAATTAAAATTGGTATCATAATTACTAGCTATATCTCTTTTAAAGGGAATTCAGCAGGGTAATGAAAGCTACTTAAATACTTGATGATGTGTGTATATGATTATGTGTCAAATCAGTCAAATCAAACCATAAGTAATATTTCTGTGCAGTTACAAGAAAATGGCTATTACCATGAAAATGTAATCCCATCGAGTGTGGTTACTCGGTTTTAGAGAGTAAATTGGTCCACAGATCTGCATGGACTGCCAACAAGTTTTATCACAAATAACTGTTTATGGGGAAATACCTTAGCACATGGCTTAAGCAGAGCATGGTCTAAATGCATGATGATGTGATAGATTTCATGTGCATGACAAAGGAAAAGTAATTAATTGTCCAGGACTATAACCATGGAAATATGCTCCTATCAAACACTAGACTGCCGTCTTAGCAGGTGAGCTCCACATCATGAGGAGAACCAGTGGAAAGTACAGCACTATCATGCCATTTTCTCTACATGAGGTCACTCTCACTCTGGAACATGGGAGTGGCAGGCAGCAAGAAAAAAAGAAAAGAAAAAAAACTGTCACTCAAGCCTGTCTGCTGTATTCCGCCAATTGAATTAACCAGGCTGGCTGACTTTCAGTGCATCCATTCTCACAGTGAAAATACTGTAGCAGCGGCAGATGGAACAAGAATCAAACCAATTTAAAATGTCTCACTTTGCCAGTTGGCATCCCGCTTGTGAACTGGGTCAGAAAATAAACCCTTTTAAATAATAAAACAAGCCCATTTAATGAAAGATTCAGGCTCCTTTTCCCAAATCAAAATGAATAAATTCCTCCAGGGCAGGGTTGGCAATATCTAGGCTAGACTTTCGACATTCTGGATCAGATGTGCTGCACTGTTACGTGGTCTCTAAAATTTTATTTATCTTTTTTGTATCGAAGGGTACAGTACTCAAGCTACATTCAGGCGACACATGTTTATAAACATTGTTTCTTTATACCAAAAACCTTTAAAACACCAAAAGAGGAGTTTCAACAGTGATAAACGGTGTCAGCTATGGTTGTATTCCACCATCGTAGCTGAGAATAGAAATCTACATAGCACTAAGTCTCATGTCGTGCCACTGAACAATTGAACTGTTATTAAAGTGAAGCATTTAGGACCCTATTTTGATTATGCAAAATGCATGTTGTATGTGGAAATGCAGCTGTCACAAGGACAGATTCATAGTTCCAAGCATTTGTAGCGCTTGTGCTGGATGGGAGAAAAGGGGGCAGGGTCAGTCAGAGTATATATTATTCATACGTTTTTTTTTTGCATCAGATTTGGTGATTTTTCTGTATATTCTGTGCATAGCCATTATAATTGTACTACACATTATCAAAAACACTTGCATATTAAATGTCTGCATGCACTTCTATAATGTAACCCCACACTGAAGTTGTTGCTGTATCTGATTATTAAATCAATTCTTTTGTAGTTTGCTTTCATCATTTATATTTCCCCTCCAAAGCGCATAATTGTTTGTGTGGATGAATAAACCTCAGAATAATTATATGCAAACTGCTAAAGGAATTTTTGCAATTATATCCCTAGATTAGGTTTCCCCAGGAAACCCAATCTGTATTTGTGTCATTTGCAAGCTGGGTGATATGCCAAAACATAAACCATAATCTTAATTTTTATCAGTATAGACCTTACAGATCAGAAGTAATTTATTAGCACATGTCCCAGTACTTTCACATCACATGTTTTTTTCCCCCAAACTATCAGTTAAAATTAACATTTGGCTGTGCTGTCCCTGGATACATAAATCCCATTTATGTCCAGAAATGTGTGTTTGGTATTCATAAACACATATAAAACAGAATGTAACTTTAATGCAAAACGCACTGCTCGACTCGCCTGTCTGGTTGATTACAAATTACGCGTTTAAACTGAATCCCCTCTGGTTTTCATTTACCTACAACAAGTTGTATGTCCAAACATTTTCCACAAGCAGGCAAATCGGGCAAAATCCTTTTATCTCAAACTGTAGGTAAGGCACTACTATCATAAGTCCGAGGTCTTCTGCATGCGGGCTGCATCAAAGGAAGATGAAAAATTGCAGCAGGGTGTCTCCAGCACAGTGCAATGCAAATATGGTTTTGCACAGCATAACAGCCCAATAAGTAGCAACGCAAGGAGGCAAACAGGAATTATCTTCCTCCCGCCAACACATTTCAGATTGTCTTTATTGCCCTGGGAGACATGATTGTCCTCTCCTGTAATGCACTCATGATGGGAACTATGGATGAATACCATCATCATGGCACATACATTGGGGAAATGAAGTCAGAAATTCAATGAGCCGCTGTTTCTGAGGACCGTGAGAATATTAAAAAAGAAAATGTCACAGTAATGTCCTAAAACAGAGTCAGATGCCTGCTGTTCACAGTAAATCTTCCACCCAAACATCCCAGCAAGCCTTGCACACAACTGTACTGTGAGCAAATGCAGTGTGCACGGTGTTTTGGGATGTAAATACTTCATCAAAGCACTCTGAACCAAGAAATCCAGATTTAAAAGCCCAAATCTACAGTATTGTAATCCACATGGAATGTTTCATACTCCGAAAGCATTGCTGGTGAGCAGAGGGGAATTTAGGAAGTGAAGGCCCTTTCAAACACATTTCATCAAAAGACCTGACGACGTAAATAAGAAAAAATAAAAATAAAAAAATATTTCCTGCAGCAAGATTCTTGTGAGCCTTAAAAACATTCCCCCTCCTGCAGCTTCCCTCAATATCCACCATTAATTGGGCAATGGAAACCTTTTCATCCCACAAAGTCGCTCCTTGCCATAAATCAAACTGTCAGTCACTGCACATATCTAATATTCTTCCGTTTTCCCAAGCCCTTGATTAATGGCCTGAATTGCTTTTATCACCATGCCATATGTGGAACAGAATTAATTAAGCTCATCACTGAATTTAAGATGGCCCTTATGCCTCTCCTCATTTCTTAAGTCTGAAAAAAGTTGGCCACGTTTGTAAATATTTAGAGATGGAAAGCATGGAGTACGACACATCAACAATTAATTTTGCTCCACAGTAATTTAAAAAAGAAATCTGCATCCCGGCACTGCCATCTCATCAGATATGCATTAACCTCAAGGTGAACAGCGTACATTTCTTTAATTGATCAGACTAACATGATTTACCAATCCCTCTTAAACAGACCTTGAAAAATGTTTGATGCCATAGATGTAAAGGAATTTATGTTTAGACATCTATTAGCACAGTTTAAGTGTACCCTCCATAATTGCTCTTTACATTGATTGAGAGGATTGCATAAATATGTCTCAAACTATAAATTATTTTGTCACTTTGGAGCTTGTTTAAATTCTATAGAATTGCAATGTTGAATGTCATAACCCGAATACAAAATGAATAGTTCTGTGTACATGAACAGCAGGAGCCGTATTGTGATAATGTTACTTTGTTATTAAATGCATGTATATGTCACACGACAATTTGGTCTCTAATAGTGCATTATGTCAGTATATCTTATTTGCTGCATAAGTCAAACCACAGCAACATATGAGTAAAGTTACTAAATTTATAAAAGCCCATTTTGAAATGTATGAATTAGTAAGGAAATGACATACAGTACAGTACATAAGGCTCACATTTCTGAATGGTACAGTATATCTCATCCAGTGCAACACTCTGTACTATCACTGGCTGATTAATCAGCCCCTAAAATAATCCTGTAAACTTGCCTATGAGATTTAAATAGCATCATATATATCTTTCAGTAGCACGCTTTGAATGTTGTTTGAATTCACCAGTGAGACGCCCACAATGCAAAAAAAAAAAAAAAAAAACCCCACAGAAGGAGAGAGTGGGACTGGAGCCTTGCAGAAATAGAGTCACAGCCCTCTGTGTGAGAGCACAGAGGCGTAAAACTCGGCTCATATAAATGAATCTGATTTATTTTATTCAGTTATACATAAAACCAGGCATTACATGGGGGGAATTACTTTCGATTACAGGCCAGCTTTAGGCTAATAAGAGCTTGTGTTGAGTGTTGGTCTCATTACATGTGAAACTGGCTCAGGATCTCCGCTGATTTCCTCTGCACCAGCTATTATGGCCAAATCAATTTGAATGTGAAATGACAGAGAGGCGGCCCTCCAGTGGCTCACCCCATACTGTAAAACACTGTATTGAGAGTGAGGTGAAAGTTGAAGCTGGTGTTCACTGGACAAAGCCTAGGCTCTCACAGTGTCACACTGAGTGACTCAATGCGGACAACAGAAAAATGGCCTGTTTGGAGGAATCATCTCAGATGTCTATGACAATAAATGTGAAAGACTGAGTTCTTAGCCTTGCATTGCGACGCTTAACGAACCTTGCTGAGAACAATCTGCACTGTATGTATTTTCTCTTGATGAGCACCGCAGCTCAAACCGCCCACTCTTTAGCAGCTCTGCAGATGATTCTCAAAGAGAATTCTACGCATCGCTGACAGTTGTAGTAGCATCCCTGGCACAAGCAGCCTCAGGAAAGAGCACAGCAACAGCTGCCTCACCTTTGTTTAGTATTGCATGTAAGTGCAGATGGGAAAAAACCATTACATTTCATAATTAAATGGTGCAAAAATCTTTTGCACCATTTGCTCAAAGCAGTGTCCTACAACTAAGTGCCATGAAGTCGAGTTTGGTTGATAGACAGTCATGCAGATGCAACTAACTGTGTGATGAAAGCCACTGTCATATGTTGTAAAATAGAGAGTTCCAGCCACTACTCTCCAGGCAGTGCACCATGTGGAGAAAGGAGTATTGTCAGGGTGGCATGCAGGACTCAGTACCACAAAAGTATTTCAGGGAATAGCACTAGTAGTTTTTAAGTATATTTCCTCATAAAACCAGACGGTAGCCCTGCAAAAAAGATTTCTAGATCATTAGTCATAAAGGCCCATGACTCAGAGTTTGAACAGCAGGAAGCAGGTCTGGTGTGAAGACACATCACATTCGTGGCTGTGCATCGCTGTATGTTCCCACACTTTTTGGCGGAGGAAGTGTTCCCGAAGAGCGATAATGAACTGTCTCTATGGCAGAGGCCCCTGAGTCTGAGTCACCTTCTACCCCACCCGCCTACGACAGGAACCCCAGATCTGAACCAGCTTCCCCTCCTGTACCCCACCATTCCTTCGTAAGCTGCTAAGAGCTGTCATAATTGGCAGGTATAATGCCCAGAGTGCTTCAGAACTCACCTGAGCACCTACTAAGTTGCTTATCGTTGGACACCCAGGAAAAACACGGAAATAACATGCTTAAAAGAAATGTATGTGTTTCCTAGGTGGAAATAGGAGACCAATTTCACAGAGACAGATTAAAGCTCTATTAAACTCGCTTGGCCGAGTCAGGGGCCATGTCCTCACAGAACTTGTAGAAGCTGACACCTTTCCAGGGCCATTGTGCATTTCTGTCAGAATCCCAGCGCTGCTGCCGGGAGGTTCCTTAGATTCCTAAGATGCTGTTTCATAAGGAGCATGGAAGCAGTGTTTGATTTCATGACAGATCTTATTAAAATAAAATGGGAGAAAGGCTATTAATTTTACAACGCAGTCTTGAAATCTTGCCCCAATATTCAAAATACATCTCAACTGCCGGTGTAATGGAGACAAATGGTGCGTGAGTCTGTGTGGTCTCTACAGATAAAACTGCTTGCCATTTGTCCAGACATCCTTATTACGGTTTTACGAGTCTACTCTGAGAGTATTTGAAAAACTGTGTGGTGAGATATGGGAGGACGCATCAGTACTGCGCTTCTTTTATCTGCACAGCATCTTCTACATCAACACCACCACCATCTTCCTTGTTCTCTCCTGCTGTCAAAGAGACAAACGGCATTCGCTCAGGCTCTTATCTCCTCACTATCATCAGAACAATTATCAGAGGGCTATTATACAGCTCCCATTAGTTTAAGTGTAATTAGATTTTTTAAAATTCGTTTTAATTAATAACCATTTGAAAAATGGGCTCAGACTGAACATTTTACACGGGTGTAACTAAAGTGCACATAAATTAAATTTCCCCTTGAAGACTGGTCAATAAATGCTGCCAGTCAGACTCTTGTGCTGAAATTTAAATTCTCACAGAACCACCTTTCTGTACATTAACTGCTTTTTAAACAGGTCCTGCAGTCAGTTAAATGTGCTGTTCATGACCGGTGAACATGCGTTCCAGCTCAGTTCCGTCAGTAATAGTTAGTCTGTGCAAGTTCACTGAAGCTCGACACTTTATCTTACACAAGGGCTGCCCAACAATGTTCCTGGAGGCACACCTGAGTCTTCTAATTAGCAGCTCAATGAGATCTCTGGCTGCTGAATGAGGTGTGCTTTGTTAGAGTTGGAGTGAAAACCTGCAGGACGGTAGATCTCCAGAAACAGAGTCTGACAGCCCTGTCTCACACGCACGTGGTGCACAGCCTTTCTCTCCCATTCATAAGGTATCTGTAAAAATGTTACTGGGCTCAGGGCCACTCTGTGCCATTAGATGAATGCGTAGACACTTCTAGAAGGGTAAATGAAATGTGAATTTGATTAACCATACTTTCACGGTCAGTGTTGCAGGCAGTGAGTGAAAACTGATTCGACAGCACCGTTGAACAGGCTGTTCCCCCTCACTAGCATCTGCAAACTGTTTCCTCAGATATTCTGTTGTTCCTCAGCCTCTCCTCCACTATCGTCGTTACACAACATTAAACTGTGAAAACATGCCTCATCTGAGTACCGTAGCACAGCGACAGCCAGGCATTCCTTTATAGTTGATCCATGTGTCCTGCTGAGTAGCCTATACATCTTGAACATGGATTTTCAGTCAGAACTAATAACGGCATGCATCTAAGCAGTGTATCTCATCAACCAAACTTCTCACTTCCGTACATTAATGGAAAGCTCTCTGCTGGAATGTGTCCCCAGTGTGAAAGTAAAGTAGGGCCTATTTTATTGTAATCTCAAAAGGTAATTCATTTATGGCAATTATGACGGCAGAAAAACGAATAGGGTAGAATCGCATTATGTGCTGCGTTTGCATTACTTTAAATCTCAACGTGTGTTCATCAGCTGGTCGCAGAGACTGCACAGCTACAACTGCCCGTTTTCTGTACAGGCTGTTTGCTACTGGTATGGGACACTATAATGAAGAAATATCATCTCAGACGTGGCAAGTAAAGTTGCTTCTGTCCCCCGACAACTTACTTTCAGCATGTCTACCCTCTGTCACAGCTCACTCCCTCAAAAGGATTGGTCTGAAATGCAGTGAACCAGAGGATCTGGTATAAGATGTCCTGTGCACATTATTGGTGCACCCAAAACACAGGCGCTGACATGGTGTCCTAAAATGGAGATTCATAGGTCTCATAGAGATGCGCTCGTGCAGTCCTCTGAGCTAAAGAAGTTCTCTAGTCATTATTTCTGCAGTTGGGAGCAAAAAGCAAATTGACTCACTCACCAAAAAGCTTATCAGAGTCAAGGGTGCTAAAGCTCAATAAAGCTCAATGGATGTTTGTAGATGTATGTACAAAGCATGTTCAAATCAGACATTGGCTTAGAGTGTGATTTGTAGAAACTGCGGTTCAATTTCAAATTCCTCTCGACTTTTTCCCTAATTTCCTAAATGAATTACCCATGGCAGTAGATGAATACAAGGTGAAGTAAACCATGGGTATTCCCAGGAGGTGTATTATGGTAGGCACCAGAAACTGGGTAGTCACCCTTGTAACAAAATCTAATAAAATCTTAAGGCTAATGATTGTAAAACTTCTCATCTTGCAAGAGAACATATTTATTAACTCTGGTCAAATATAAATATTTTATGTGCTTACAATAGGGTTGTGCCTGTGTTATAATGAAAACAGTTGCTGTTTTCCTGTCTGAAAAACATGAGGTGATGAGGAAAAGTACAACTAATATTGTATTAGTTAGTACTATTATCATCAAAAATGTTATGGGTTCATCTCAAAATCACAAGTAATCTCTGATACCTTTGTAACCAACAAAGGGATGACCAAAACCTTTTGAATTAATTATCTTCTTTCAGAATGTGTACTAAACCAATCTCATAATCATTGACGCATGACAACGTGTAAACCCTTCCTTATGTTTTCAGAGTTCTGGGGATTCAGCTGAAGGATACAGCACTACGTAAAATGGAACACATACACAGTAAACCTTTATATACTATAGAAGCAGACTTCAGCAGTGAGAATCCTCGTTCAAAGAGATTGTGAATTATAGAATAATGGTTGCTGTGCATATGTTCTGACGCTTGACATCAGCACTCCTCTCTGGCCCCCCTCCCATTGGACGTCTTTAAACAGTAGGAAGAATGCGAAGAATGAGAAGTAGCAGAGCAGCTCGTTAGAAGACACTGGCCTAGATTCTGTCAACGCTTGTCCTCAACTTTGCTACTGTGTCTTCGCAAACTAAGTCTGAAAAAAACGTCATTTCACTGAACACACCAAACAGCGGCCTGCTCATTTATGTGTGAGGTAAAGGTCAGGACAAAGGCTGATTTAATCTACACCAGTGCTGAAACTGTGGAGAACACAAGATCTGTATAGCTGGAATGGAAAATGTCATTATTGTAAAATTTCATGATTTCATTAGTAAAAGGGTTTCCATTTTATCACATTCATCCATTTTGGCTTAAGTTAATTGCAAAAAAAATGGCCAGTATTCGAGAGTTAAATTTCTACTTACCTGCAGTCACTGGCTGAACTTAGGGGCTTTTGTATTATTCTGAAATCTAAAACACTGTTCACTGTGACCACCAAAATCAACCCATCTGTTCTCTAAAATTTAATTTCCGCTGTCGTGAACCTGTTTACATTTTTATGAGCGTGTCATCAGATGAAAATGTTTAATAAGTGGTGTGCAGCGATGCTAAACAATGTCTTGCACTATTTATTTATTTTAATTTCCATTACTGTGATAAAAGCCTACTGGCTTTTGTTTGTGGTAAGTGGAAAATTGTTCTGCATGAGCATGTACAAAGACCATTTAGTCATGCCAAGTGACTTCCATTTAAAAAAGGCCAAAAAGCATATTACTGTTTATTACATTTGCCCCCCGGTCCACAGCGGACACGAGCAATACAAATCAGTCATATCCTGTCATTTCTGTACACCTGTATAGCATAAGATATTCCATTACCTTGTTACATCACTCTTATTGCTCTTAAGTTACTCTTATTGTTATTCAATCAGGGGTTTATGTAACGGGCAGCACTGCAGGCAGCGAGTGTACTCTGCCATGTCTGATGCAGTTTAATTTAGTCGTTCGGCAATGCTGCCTAAAACCCAGCGATATTTCACTGAGTGTAGAAATGTAATACGTGTTTCATAATATATATGAGCCTCCTTATTATCTGTGGTGTTGAAGGGACATTTGCTTATCAATTAAAAATCCGTAAATGTAATTATTATTTTATATCCAGGTCCTATTATATGTGCAGAGGGTTAAGGATTATTTTATTTTAGACCTACAGGTTGTTTGCATTTGTTGTGCTTATTTTGACCAATTACATTTTACAGTTTGCATGAATAAAAATTTTCCATTTGTGAATATTTCTGACAACGATCTCTGAAATAAACCATAGGCTAGTAATAACACCTAAAAGAGCTTTGTCAGGTTAACTCTGAGGTGTGCTTTGCTGTACTTGCTTGCAGTATGGAGTAAACTACACAAGGTTTTAATAAATGTCCCACAGTGTTGAGATTTGGAGTTTTTTACTGATCTACATGATTGTTGGTAAGGAGTATTCTTGACTGGCCTGCTGAACTGGGTAAGGCCAGGGGCAAAGATCCCAGTGCTAAAAACATATGGGGAGACCTTGGAGGGGAGGCAAACGATGGGGCTAAAAACATACAGATGCAGTGCACTAGCTGCTGAATGAGAGCTTGTGGGAGAATCAGAGGAAATTGCTGTGGGAGAAGTGTTTTTTTTTTTTTTTTAGTTTCACAGAGACTATTCCACTTCAAAGCAGCTCTAATGTACTGTATGCTGCTGCATGGCTAGCGACTCATATGATGAGGAGTGTTGGTTTTAAAAAGCTGGGCTTGTAGCCAGAAGGATCTGATATATAATTCTACTGTAGGGTAGAACTCTGCTCTTGTAAAATTGAGCAAGGCACTTGTACGAAGCCATTTATGCAGCCAAATGGCAATATAAATGGATAATATGTCAAGTGTAAGCTGTCTAGGTTGCCCTGTGTAATGGTGTTAAACAGCAGAACAAGAGTTATCCGCCAAACTATAGCTGCAGTTAACACATTTTCTCTTTTTCTCTCTTGTTTTGCATGTCGTGACCATTCACCTGTCCTGTGTCCATTCAACAGGTAAGCAGAATCGCTGCTTTATGCAAGCTAAGATCACCAATATGACTGTGCAAATGATGATTCAAAAAGGAATTCTTCAAAGAAAGGTTTAAATAAGAAAGAAAATATTGCTTCCCATGTAATTCACCATACCAGAAGCATAATTCTATTAACTTTAATAGTACTTATATTATAATATACTTTGTAAGATTAAATAAGTCAAATATATTTCAGTATACTATCAAGTGTATTTCTGCATACCATTTCCCTTCACATAGACTAGGAAGCCTTATTAATAATAATAATAATAATAATAATATAATAATAATACTGAATTTATACTAATCAAAACTTCATTTATTACTATAGACTAGATGCCCAGGAATAATGCACTGCATCTTGATCACACATTGTCTAACTTTAGAACACCAGCTGTTGCCATGGCGTCATGGTAACCCTGATGCAGCAGTGTTCCACTGCAGTTAGGGGTCAGCTGCTGGTATTCTGTTGGATAATGGATGCTGTTGTCTGTCTTAACATAGCTGTAATCTGTAAGAGACTATTGAGGGACTTTTTACTGCCCGTGATCTCCACATGACTTCGGTACAGAGGTCAGATTCCTTGCGAAACAGCATCTAATTCTGTTAAACTGGATTTTGTGATTCATTCCAGAACAGCTTCCAAATGAGATGAGACGGCCATTTTCAAGCATTTCTAAAAAATCAACCCTGCTTCTTAAAATGCTGCTTTGTTGATGAAAACATGCTATTTTAATTGTCATTTCATCATCTCAGCTTTTTTTTTCCCTTAGTCCTGTCTATTCAGGAATGACCGACTGTAATAATTAAGGAAGCACCTTAATTACCTGACCTTCAACTTAAGGGCAAAGCAGAGATGAGAGCACTGAAAATAAATTCATAAAGCAGACAGTTCATTAAACTGTCCAACATTTGTCACGTGTAGATTGTGCTCATGAATATTCCACACTGATAATGTTGTTACATGTGGGGTTAGCGATAACAAAAAAAGGTGAGATGAGGTGAATTTCATGCAAAAACTGAATTGAATTGATTGAAATTAGTACTTTATTTGCCTTTCAGAAATTTGTTTTGCATTTTTAAAATGCAAAACAATACAGTCGGCACACAGTCGGCACACAGTGCTACACAGGCAACACAGACATGTCTTGTGCCTCTGTGTTGCCTCCTCCAGGGTTCACTGTAATGGCCAAGCCCAATTTAAGCCCAGGACAAGAAAATTTGTAAATGCGGTATTGTATATTGTTGAGATCACATGGTACAATATCCTACTGGAGGTCCATACGGCATGGGTAAATTCATATGAAATATTTCTCATGTTTGCAATGTCAAATACAAAAGCAGTAGTCTTAGCCTTAGCAACAAACTTTAATTAAAACATGATTTCTATTCATATGATTAATCAAAAGAAAAGAAAGTCTAATATTTTTGTTTTGAACTTCAGTATTACATCAACCCAGGCTGTGCACTACAAAGAAGAAAAGTTGCTATGGGGAGAGATAAAAAGAGGGGCTATTGTTGCCATAGATTTAGTCTACAGCCACAATAAAAGATTTAACAGCTATAGAGAAACAATGTCTGTGTGTGTGTGTGTGAGCATGTGTGTGTGTGCGTGCGTGTGTGAGGTGGCCCTGGTTTAAAAACATTGTTTCAGGGAGTCAGGTTAGATTGATATTGGATGCCTATCAGAGCAGCAGTGTTGACTAAAATTGTGTGGGTTAGGCAAGCATCACAAGTCCTGAGGAAGGTGCATGGACAGACAGGGCCGGCACAGAGGAAGCAGACAGACTGTGCCTGTTCCTCCCGCTGTCTGCACTCGTCAGCATCCGTGCTGTCAGGATTATAACAGATATCTAATGCCAACCTCTCATTTAATCACGCTTTGCAAAAACTGGAAGCTATTGTTTATTATGTGTACATTTGCCTCAGTGATTTGTGGCCCAGCATGTTATCACCGATACTGCGCCGCGAGCCATATCGATCTCCTCTACATCACGGAGGGGAAATTTTGCTTGAACAAAGCGGCGGTTGTGTGCATTTGCATTTCCAGTCAGGGGGGAGAGAGGCTGGTTTTTCCGGGCGGCTCTGAATGCCGTTACTTTCTTGGCCCCGTCTGCGTTTCCGAGAGCAGCAGCCCCCCCTCGTTATCGAGCACCCGACCATCAGCTTGTTGAGACAGAACGCCGTGGTGCTGTGCTTTGACCAGTGGAGGTTCACCGGGGTCAGCCTCTCACAACTCAGGGGAGGGCAGAAGCAGGTATAACCAGGCAGACCCCAGATTAATCCTGTTTTCAGCAAGCCTGGCATCCCCCCCCACCCCCCCCACCCCCCCCACCCCCCTTCAGCTCGGCTAAGACACAGGGCCGAAATGAAAGCAGAGACGCACATAGTCCGCATTCAGAACTCGAATGGCTGGCCACACACAGTAGAGTCATTGTATTTGCGGCCAAACTAAAATGCTGGGCTATTTGATTACGTCAATACCTCTCCGGTCAATTTTTGTTAAGTTTTAATGACGTTCCATTAGAAATGCGCACTGGACTGTGGAAACATACTCATCAAACCAGGCCAAGTGCATGCAGGCGGTTTGTTTTTTTTTTGTTTTTTTTGTTCTTAGTGTGACAACATAGTAATTTTTATTATATTAGAACAGCACTTTCAGACAGTGAGACAAGTAGGAACAACAGTGGGAATGACACCATGTTGCAATAATAATCAGCAATTAATGTATTCAGGACTCACCATGCCTCATAAGAAAAGGAGGCACCCTCTGAACACACTTTAATGGGATAGATATTTTAGCCCATGCTCCATAAGGTCATAGTACTTCAGGCATAGTGTCAGCTCAGTGGATTAGAAGCTTCCCCATCTTGCAGGGTGTCATTCAGCTGGAGTTAGTTCAGGCTTAAACAGCTTGTCCTGTCATAAGAATGTGACCCTTTAAAAAAAAAACAAGCCTGTACTGAGTAAAACCTGATTGCCTCACTATAGATATCTAAATCTGTATAAAAATTGTTTGGGCATTGCACAGGTATGTACATGTGTTTGGGTCCCCATACTAAAGCACACCCAAAAAGCAAGGGCAAGGAGCAGTCACCACTACCCTGCGAATATATAAACGAGCAGCGGTGGCACAGAAACCCATTCAAGACCAGTGTAAATGAGTGCAAAGGGAACACGACCCAATTCATCCAATCATGACTGGCATCAAACCTCCAAATCATAACAAGAGGGGACCTGGAAAACCTTTTATTGGCAGCCAGTACAAGAGCAGCAACACAACAGCAACACTGACAATAACAAGGATTATTGCCGGGATAAGGGGTGCAATCACGGACCCTCGTCAAATTTGATTCAGCCACAGCCTCAAGTGGCAAAGCATCCCTTTGATGCAGACAGACAGACAAACCCCCTCTTCTTCAGTACCGTTCAATTGTTTTTAAAATACTATGGGCTGGAGGGGCTAATCCTAATTAATGATGCACACTTATTTACGCTTATGACTAAAAAGCTATATTCAGTCTTCACACATGCTACTGTACCTGGATATTTTCTGACCCTCTAACCTCTTAGCTACAGGTAGTATAAAGGTTGTAGTTTCTATTATGGATTCCTCGGTTCCATGAGGCATCTAGAGACAGAACAATCCGATTCAAGTCCTGGAAAATGAACAGTGCCCTTGAAGCCTTTTCACCTAAATCCACACAGGCTTCATCACCCTTTTGAATTATTATTATCCCCCATTATGACCGGATCTTTGTTTTCAGGTTCGGTGACCTTCTTACTCATTAAGAAGAGAAACTAAAGCTCTTTTATGAAAGTGGCTCACCTTATTTGAGTCATACTTTCAGAGTGGCTCTGTATACGCTCATTATAAAACACTTTCCTAAAGTTATAGGAGTTACAGTATTCACAGTGACGCCACAATGATTCGTGAATATACCTACTCACTTATACTTGTCGTGGTACTTAGAATTACTGAGCTAAAAATCATCACCATACACCCCCAACAATGACAGGTAATACGTTTTGTTCCAGATTGTCTATTTTCATCTCATTTGGAATGCCCAATCCTGTCGTCCCGCCTGCGTAGTGTCCTCCTCCTGTTTGGGAGAGCGCAGACAAGCGTGCACTCTGAAGCGGGTACTGCCCGTACATCAGCTGAGTGGCACAGCGTTGGAGGACCACGCGTCATGTGCACCTGTCACGGGCAGACTGCAGGTGCCCTTTGGATCAGAGACGTCACTCTTACCCAAGGAGAGGAGTACAGTCCTGTGGTGCTGACTGAATGCCCCCTCCCCTAATTAGTAGCGTGGGTTTGATACCAGACTGTGGGGTCCTTCATATACTGAAACCCAGTGGGTTTTTTTTTATGCAGCAAGAGACACCTGGCCCCTGGCATAGTCTTTTGTTTGAAAAGAAACTTTTCTTTTCTAAAAAGTTTGAGAAAATGTATTCAACATTGAAACAGAATCAGACTGGTCCATGCTCATTTAAATAGTTGTGCAGCACCGGATAAAATTTTCCACCACTGTTACCATTATTTAATACCTAAGAATGCACAGCGTTCACACAGATATGGCTGGCAAGCAGCACAGTTAAACAGTCCAGAGATCAGGTCACCTGCAGGTTTTTTTTTGTATAAGGCAGTCCTGGGACCTCTGTGTACATTATTTATTCCTGCTGAAATAGCAATTACGTGTCTAATGAACTGTTAATGGAGCTGTTGTCTGTAAGGAGCTCTGGGTTAAGTGCACCTGATTGGCTGACTGACAGGTGAACACACTGAGGGCCTAATTGCTGAGTGTGGACGCCTGTTTATTGAAATGTAAAATCTGCCTGTGGGAATCATGGGTTTAGAAAGGCAAATAGCAGTGAGCTGAACCTGAATACATTATAGACAAGAAAAAAAATGTGGATCCACACAAATTCATGTTCTCAATTACTTTAATGAATTGACAGGATTTACTGGAACGAAGACCAGTATGCACTGGGGACCCCCACGACCAAGTGTGAGAAGCCACAGTGCAAAGCTTTAAGAGTTCTATAAGGGTCATCCAAGACAACAGCAACACAAGCAGGACCTGTATTCTGAGACATGGTAAAGATCTACTGGAAAGAGAAAAGTGGTTCGCTTTGATCAGTTCCATCTCAGACATAAGAGAGACACATATTTCAACACACAAACTGAAAGTCAATATATTTTTGGGTGACGCAATGCCCGGTAAATTTGTTTGTTCTAAAAGGATTTAACAAATCCCCGCTCACTCCTGTTTTCATATTTGTCTATCTTAAAGGTGGAATCAACATGTCTGGGTCACTTTCGTAAGATAACACGGGGTCTGTAGAGAGTACATTTAAATGCATTTTATAATATGATTATTTTTTCAGCTGAAGGCAGAGCACTGACTGTGCATAAATGAAGGCACATTCAAGCCAAACCCAAAGTTAAGTCATATCATTTTGTTTAAGAAACAAATAACCAGAAACATGTGGAAATACCGCTCTGAATACATTTATACCCTTACTGAAATATAGAATAAATTAGCCAGTTGAGCAGAATTGGCCATTGTAACTCACATTAGCCTCCTACACATCAGCACTTATAAAGAAATGCCACCAGCTAGCAAGATTGCCCTACAGAATATTGTAGCCTCCTCTGGCTATGTTAATAATTTTATTAATCCATTTACAGCATGTATTTTTAATAGAGACTTTATTCAAGTAATTCTGCAAGTATGATGCCATTTTAAAAATTAACATAGAAAGACAGAATGCTGCAATTAAATGTTTTTATGTTGTTTATTGGATTATATATTCTATAGCTCATATATTTTGATGGAGCCGGCCTCATTACAATGTACTGTTTATTTCTTCAAGTATTAATATTATTATTGCAGTAATAGTGATAGTGCTAGTAGCAGTAGAAATATTGCACTTAGATGCTCAGCAACTGTCTGGAGGAGAGATTGGTTTCCTTGAGACAGCAACAGTGACATTCTCAGTTAGTGGCCTTACCATTGGAGGGTACTGACAGAGACCAAAGGATTTAAAAACTGATTACTGCTAAACCACTTTATATGCAAAGGGTTTTAAAAGCACACCATGTCTGCTTTAAGAATGCACCATTCCGCTCTGTGTCCCCTCCCCTTCCTTCGGTTTAAATTCTACAAGAGAAAAAGATCTTTACCTCAATGTATTCTTTGTTGAGCTTTTTCACCCAAGTGAATACATTTCCAACAATGGTGCATTGTTCCTTAACAACCATTGTACTGCGGCAGCAAGTGAGTGTTCAAATCATTAATTATGTATTGATATTCTACGGCATGCTGTAGCTTAATGTATGCTATCATCTATCATCTTGGCTCTCCTAGTGCCTTATGACTGGCTATCAAATTCATAAAATCTCTGCCTTCTAGGCATTCAAGGGCATTCCTCCCTCAATTCCTTAAAAGACCTACCACCTGTTTGACCTCTCAGCGCAGCTACCTTTGGTCATCTTACTGTTCTACCCTCACTCAGTTCCCCGTTGAACCCCTAGTGGAGAACTGTGCCACCTGCAGCCACTAGAACTTCACTCAACTCATCTTTTGACCTCGTCTCTAAAATCCTATTTCACTGTACTGACTCCACCATGATCCCCATAACAAGAATATGACCACTGTGGAGCATCCGGGGTCTGATCCCTTTAAAAGAATCGTTCAGAGAGTTGTTTTCTAGAATATAATTTCAGTTTTAGTGTATGTTTTCGATTGGCCCAGACAGGTTTTGTGTGCAATAAAGGATATATTAGATACTTACAGAAGCTTCTGACAACCTGCCAGTTTTACAACGGTGTGTATCAGGGCATTTGGGGGTTTGTGGATTAAAACAAGAAAATACACTTAAGGTAACTTACATCTAGTAGAACAAGGTAATGCCTCCAGAGGGTGACCTTGATTATATTACCCAATTATTCATAAAAATTGGGTTTATTTAAATTTAAAGGGTTTAGATTAAATTTGTTTAATCTTACTTTAGGTTTTCACTATTTCTTATGGACATGCTGCTGCAATCAAGGGAATTGTGGTGCAACTTCCCACATCAACATAACTATACAGGGACACCAGCAGTGAAAAACTGCACTGCTTGAGAACGACAGAAGCACCAGCATGATATAAAACACTTAAGAAAGTAAAACCCTGAATTAAATCTGACATTTTATGATTTTGCTCTTATTGGACATTGTTTTGCACTGCAGGTAATGTAGTATAGTAAAATGAAAGATACAAATGACTTTTATATCAGTGTGCTCTCGTACAGTTCAATAAACACATGTCCATTACTATGATTTACAAATAAAGCAAGTATTTCTTTTATTTATTGTAGTGAAAATACAATTTGTTCACTCCTTTTGATGATCACAGAACCTGCCCTGTGATTGTAGATAAAATGAAAGAATGCTTGCATTCAAATGTTAAAGTTATTGACAACTGTTGACGAAATCAGGTCCTATAAGTAGACCAATATAATTCCAGTCATGCAAGGATGCCTCTGCAACCAGGGATCCAAATAAACAATAAACAAATGCACACTGATGCAAACCATGCTGCACGAGATCCTCTGGTTAAATAAATAACATATAATAAAAATTCAATGCACAGGAAGGTGTGAGTTTAGACTGAGAGAGGCTGAATTTCGGCGCCGTACATGAAAGAGGGTTTCATTTGTCATCCACCAGAGCCTGAAGCTCTGCCGCTCTTCACCGGTTTCGGCCGTCTGATTAAACTGCAGAGAATTAATAACAGGTGTCTGAGGAGATGTGCCCAAAACCTCCGAAAGCAAACCCACTTACGAGGGACGGGGGGCGCGGGGGCGCCGGGGAGGGGGGAGGAGGGCGCCGGGGAGGGGGGGCAAGCAATAACGGCAAATCTGCAATTAAATGAAAAAGAGGCCAGACCTCCACCTCGCTCGCAGGGACAATGACCCGTAATGTATTCCCCCTGACGCCTCCTCCAGGCCGCCGGGGAGACGGATGCGCGGCTCGCGTCTCGCGGACCGCAACCCCGGGCAGTGGGTAATTGAATCTAAAACCGGGAGCGAGGAAACGGAGAGGGCTGCGGGCTAACCGCTCCCTTTGCCGGGGAATATTGCCACGCGCGGAATGGTAATCCATCCCTGACTCTCCAGTGGCGTAATGAGGGGCTTCCTGCCGTCGAGGGCCGCGCCCCTCGTTTGCCGTTACCGTGCGGTCATATTTAAAATAATATATAGAATAATGTATAGTGTGTAGGTCACTGACAGAAGAATGGCGGTTATTACATTCATGCTTATTTTGCCGTTTATACATTAAAAAACACCTTAGAAGGGTAGAACACATTGAAGGTTCTTGAGTACAGTAACAAAGGAGGTGCAAACATTTTTGAATGACCCAGGGTGTGCTCTCAATATTAATTTTCATGCCTCCCTATAAAGAACCAATTTAAAGACCAAGGTGCTATTAGCAGCTCCATATGTCATTAATGTTGAGACGTGAATCGTTATAACATTGATCTTGATTACAGTCATTATACATATACACCTCATGACAACATACTGACCCTTAAGAAGTTTAATTGTTGCATATGATTAGGCGAAGTAGACAGGCAATTAAATTTGGAGATAAATATACCAATCAAAAGTATGCAAGATATTCTGTACAATAGATAAAAGTAAGCTGAAGACTGTGTAATTAGCTGCCTAATTATTCCATTAAGCATTTGATGTATCTGGGCATTTCAATGATTTGTCTTCTTGGTAGGAAATAAACCATTTAATGAAACATTCTTCAGAGATATGCCTTTCAAATTGTGTCTGGCAGTCTGAAAAGTGTGATGAAATCCTTTTCTCAGAGGATGACTTGAAGCTGCCATTTCAAAGGGCATGTTCTAAGCTGCAGCTATGTGGTATAGCAGGTGGTTTGGATGTGAGGTGAGGTGGGGTGGGGTAGGGGGTGTACTGTCTACCTTGTTCACAGGGACCAGTCTGAGCTCTAGTTTCTCCTCCTTTTGGTCCCAGGAGCCAGTGCTCTGCAAAAGATCAGTCATTTCCCAGTGTTACCAATAAGTCTCATTGTGTGCTTGTCACTTTATTTCCTTTCTCCTCAGATTCCCTCTCTGATTCCAAGGGAGTGATTGGGTACCAGCAAACACCTTTGTTCCTTAGAAGTGTCACATTGTCTGCTACACAGATTAAGTCAGTTTCAGCTGCTCAGCAGTTTATTGGCTTCCAAAGTGGACAAACATAAGGGATAGGTTGCACTATTAAACTCACGTGGATTGGCCATTACTGAATCAATCTTTAAAACTTTATGAACATTAAACACAGTGCCTGTTCAAAACAAACATCCCAGAAACATACAATAATGTTATTTAAAATTCTTAAACCAACAACCTCTTGGTTTAAGAGGAATAAACTACCTGTAGGTGTAGTGGGAGTTTTAGCTGTAGTAAACTAGTTTTTTCATGTCTGATATACTTGCCAATAAGAGTTGTATATAAAAGCACATTTATGGCACCTCAAAAAACTGTCCTCAGGTGAGACCTGGCAGAAGCTATTTGCTTAGTTTCATCTTAGCTGGAAGTGCACTTAAAATATTGTCTTTTTATTTGTAATATTATTATTTGTAGCAGCAATAAAAACCTGTGTATAAACCACATTACTTTTTTAGTTCACTGTGCTATTTAAGTGATCAAATACGTATGCTACACTACATTTTATTAAACCAAACCATCTCAGTCAACTGAACCCATATGAAGTCAATATCAAGTTCTGATGCAAAAACGTCAGCATTAAACCAAACAGATTGCTTTCAATTATAAGAAATCTAAATGCTAGAAATTTAGACAAAGCAGTATGTCCTGTATCTCTCTTGTATCTCTCTAAAAAAATGATGTGTCCAATATAATGAATGTTGTAAAGGGGGAGCTGTAGAGAATTTAAAATGTATTTGCACTCAAAATATATGCAATGGAAGAAAAAAAAAACTGCAGTACATTTACATTCTATGGATTTACTGACAGACTGCATTCTCTTACATACAATCAGTTTACACAGCTGGCAATTTTTACTGAAGCAATTCAGGCTAAGTACCTTGCTCAAGGGAACAATGGCAGTGCCCCACCTGGGAATCAAACCTGCAACCTTGATGTTACAAGCACAGTTTTCTAACCATTATGTTACACCATAAAAAGTCTGTTCAGTCTATGTTATTGCATAAACAGTGCAGAGTGTATTAGTAGATGCCTCCTAGCAAAAAATACATTGAAGAAATACATTGCCTCCACTCTGTTTTGTGTGTTTATGTGCATCCAGAAATTATTTGTTTGAGCATGTCCCCCTGTTATCCTGTTAGGCATCTTAAGACACTAACTAATAAATTATTCACTGCTTTCGGACATGAAGAGTTTACAGACCAAACCAGTAGTGAGTAAGTGAAAGGTGATGCACTTTCAGAAAACAGATTATCTCACTAAATATTGCAAATTACAACATAATTACACACCACATAATTCAGATGACAAGGAAAAACAGTTCTAATGAGAACCACATTACAGCTGGCTTGGGGACTGGTTTGAGAAAATGAGAGTAAAAACAAGGTAACAGTAATTGGTAACAAAAATATAATTCTTTAAACAGGTTACTGGAATACTCCGGTCCCAAACAACTTTCATTTTATATATTAGAGATTCTACTCTACGTACAATATTTATTTAACACCTGTCAACTTTCAATTTTCAACCTCAACATCCTTCAAGCAGTCTTGTGTGATTGCTAATCTGCCCAATATGATTAGCATTAATATGTGCACTTTGGTAAATTCACCAATACAGCACAGAGCACCTGCATTTGAGTTAAGTGGTCATCTGGGTGGATTAAAATGAAAAAGCTATATATATATATATATATATATATATATATATATATATATATATATATACACATACATAATACCAAATATACACAGTGCTGAATGCTTTTTAATTATTATTGATACACACCCTCCCTGGTGCATGACCCAACCCATGCTGAAGCAAACACTTTTGTAGCAGGCCATGAAATTACTAACCTGGCAAAAGTAAATTAAAAAAATTCTCAAAATAGCTAATTCACAAGTGCCCAGGAGTGTTTGCACTACAGCTCTTTAAAATACGTCAGTGGGGTTAACTAATATTACCACAGTCCTATGTGCACTTTCAGAATTCAGTCTACAAAGCCGAAAAGAGATGTACCCCAGTCAAGCTTTCAGTTTGAGATATTCCGCGTTCACATTTCAAGGCATGTTTCATTATTCATGGTGAAACGAAAAGCACTCTAACGATACACCACTCCTCTCCTCCTCGTCTTCCTGAATGCATCACGCCATCTCGAGCACCACGTTTCCTCACGTCAGCGTGCGGCTACTGTAGCGCTCTCCTTTTCAGGACGGCTTTCATCCAGGGACATAACATTTCACCCGCATTTAGAGGAAATGTCATCAGCGCTGGACGGCCGCGGCAGGCTGCTCTTAATTGTGCCACGCGGCCTTTCAGTCAATTCAAAAGTGAGCGCCTTTGTGAGCGTCTCTTGTCCGTGCCATTGATTCTTTTTTTTAAAAAGACATCAAATTAAAATTCTATCATTGAGGAGCTGAAAGGTCGTCAGAATTTAATAGCCTCACATTTGTTTTTACATGTTGGGTTTGTGCTTTTGTGTGAGAAGCGTGCACATAATGGCTGAAACCTGCCAGGGTTTAGGTTATGCTTAGGAGCAAATGTACTGCATCATCCTCTTATTAGGCATCCTAATGTGTCTAATGTGCATTATGTATCAGGTTTACATTCAAGAGGAAAAAGGTGTCCCAATAGTTTTTTTCCTCTGGTTTCCATGTCACAGACATCAACCTATAGCATAACGTATAGGTGATGAGACCGGGTTGATAAAACCGACCATTCGACTTCAAAATGGAGTTTGCTGCATTATTTAACAGGGGTGATCCCTTCCTCACCACCCCCACTCCACCTTGCTTTTGGAATGTGAATATCCTAATATATCTTTGAAACATGGAAGGTAACTTGGTCTTGTGACTTTTCTGTCAATAAGTTGGCAAAAACAGTAGGTTGTCAATAGGTTATCAAAATACTATATTAAAAATACAAAAAAAAGAACAGTCAGAAACAATATCCATTCACACAACATTTTAAATTCAACATGAAGCATCCATATTTATTTAGACTGTAAAGTTCAAACATTATTTTCTTGTGAGAGTGAAGTCGTGCTCTGAAAAGTGATATATATCTAAATAGGACCTCCGACCAATGTGCATACTTATGGCTTAGTCTAAAGGTGGGATTAAATGAAGTTTAGAAATGAGATCTTGCTGCATTTTCAGCTGCCTGTTGGAAAAAAGAACCGTGAACATATTTTCCTCAGGCTTCAAGAAAAGGTTACAATTTTACAGTGGATAAATACGCCAAAGCACATTGGCCCAGAAGGTATTGCACCTGCAACTCTTGTGTTCTGAAGTGCCACCGGTGTTATCAGCTGAGGGCAAACAAAGTGCATGCTTGTTGTGGTTGCATTATCCATTTAACCCAGGATTTCATGGTTCTAAGCAGAACATGGCCAGCTGCTGAGCGTTTTTGCGCTTCGGTGTGAAACTACTATGGCCTGGGCTCACATTTAGTTACTATCGGCTCAATAGAGAACTCACAGCCTCCTCTCCACCACAATCACAAGTAGCATCAAAGAAAGTAAAGAACCCATTATTAACTGTGATTTATCATGGTGCGATCTCGCTGTAAGATTCGGTAAACCATGCCATCTATTTTTCAAGCACCGTGAAACCGTATAATTGATTTTATCAATGTGTGAATGATCCATTATGCTGAGCTTCGCTCGTTTTCATGTATGCCGCATTAGCATGTCATTGGAACAAACCATCTAGATCTTGGGCTTGAAAAAAATTCCAGTCAGAGTATGATTTACTGCTCATGATACCACACTTGAATAAAAACGAGCCATTGGGCATAAAAAAAAAATCACTTACGTGAGAATACATTTATATTTACACGTGTACAAGGCCGAAAGATTTGCCAAGATCTACTGAATGTGTCTTGTGCTATTTAGCAAGTAAACATCTTAGCTAAATATATCCTTACATTTTTATGTTCACATCATATAGAGCAATATAAAAAATCTCATTTTGTCTCATTTGTCCATGTGGCCAATAGATTTTCATGGAAAGCTTGTGATTTCCCACTGAAATAAACCTTTAATTTTTTTAAAGAAGTATATGGAATTCAGTATGGTCCTAATGATATGTTTGTAGAAACAAATTATGTTAAAATTCTCTTTCAGAGTATGTTATAGCTTTTATGGTATGGACTTTGTCATGTGTCTATTATTTTCAATGGATTGCTTCTTTATTATAGAGTTCAGATCCAAGAAAGTTTCAGTGGAAATAAAGTCAAGACAGTTCACCGTTTTTCATTATATTTGTAGAAAGAGTACACTTTAGGGAGGATGTTGCTGTAGTATATGCAATTCATATCAATTTACTTTGACATTCTGAGAATACGGAGTCATTTGTCACTGAAAAGGCAATACATTTTCATATCCTTTCTTCCTGGCACAAAATAAATGTTATTAAGGCTAATCCTATTCCATTCATACTGAGATTATAATTCTAAAATAATGTTTTTCACTTTGTTTCTCCATTAGCTATCAGTTCAGTATTGTGAAGGATTAAGAGAAGGGAATTACAAACTTAATGGCTATCAACACATTGCATATTTGCTTGTGTGGTATTTAAAGGAGACTTCCTGGGTTCCAACACAGAGACTTGATATTGGCAAATGCCACACAGCCAAATGCAAATGACAGGAATTCTTGTGCAGATTATGAGTACTGTACAGTGAATGATATATTAGCTAAGCAGTAAGCAGGTACCGGTATGTTATTCAGGAGGTTGTGTTTATTTCTAGGATATAATCCTATGAGTCCAGTTCTGCCTATATGGATTTGTGATTGGGCTTTGCCTTTTGCCAAGTTGCTTTAAGGAGTGATATCACAGTAAATGGAAAGACTGATGCCATAGCTTAGCTACGTTTCATCACTTAGAGAATCAGAACCGTGGCAACATAAACCAAGGGGAGAACTATTTGATTTATTATAGGCTTATCAAGGCAAACTCAGGGACACTCATAGAACAGAGAAAAATGTGCCAAGAGCGCCTGAGAAGCAATGTGAAAATGGAATAATCAGAATTTACTTTTAGCAGGTTTGTTTCTTTCTTATTTTTTTAACACTGCAAACGATTGGCACATCCCACAATTTCAACCACATGACCTGAGAACATGATTAGGGTGATGTTGTCTCTCAGTCATTCTATAGGATCCTGGTGCAATTACGGATAATGCATCTAGACTCCATAAGGAAAGAGGTGTCTAACCCCAGAAGCAGAAGTTTAATCTAATATTGAGGGAATTTGACTATTACATCCAGGAATAAATGCTTTGTGTGTCTTAAAATGCATCAAAATGTATCACTGACATTCCAGTGTAGACAAATCATCTCAGATCTCATTTTTAAACCCCATGTATTGGCATGTCTATGAATCCATGGACACTGTGATGCTCTGCTTGTGGACTGAAGTGTTATAGTTGCAAACAGACAACATTGTT
Source organism: Anguilla rostrata (assembly GCF_018555375.3). Taxonomy (NCBI): domain Eukaryota; kingdom Metazoa; phylum Chordata; class Actinopteri; order Anguilliformes; family Anguillidae; genus Anguilla; species Anguilla rostrata. Next base: position 26,778,651 of record NC_057948.1, read on the forward strand.
TGTATATGGTGAGCTGGAGAACAACAGTGAGGTTGATAGCAGTGCTGGGACTGCTCCTCTTGAGTTTGTTTCTTGGGGTGACTGTGGGAGTTCATCCCTACCCTGCTTGCCAAATTACCCTAATCAAATCGAAATCAACTGGCTAATGTAGGCTGCTCGTAAGGCGACGCTCTGTATGCAGAGGAGTCTGTGTAACACTGAGATCGCCTTGTATCCGAACGTATTATACAGGGTCAGGTTCCTCTCGGGCAGGTGTTTGAAGAGAGCTGAAGAGGAGCGGGAGGAAGTCGAGGGCCTGGCTGCTGGAGCAGCAGCTGTAGTGTGAGACGTGCGGTGTCCGCAGGGCAGCTTCCTGTCCCTGTGGCGGTGTGGGTCTCTGGCAGCGGCCCATGCATACGAGCCGGCCTGATGCAGGACTCTGGTCCGCTGGGCACCTGGACCAGACGCTGCTCTCCTGGCTGGAGCTTCAGCCATCTGCTTCATCCGATTCAGTCAATATTTATCCATCAGGGGAAAGAGAGAGGTCTGGACAACAGGCCGAATCATCTTACTGAAGCGATAGCGATCTTTCTCTCAAAGCAATGAAGAAAAGATAATCGCATGTTGTGTGATGCAGCCCTGCTATATGCAACAAAAAATAATAATAATAATTCTCATCTTCAGTCAGCATCATATGCTAATGCACCAGATGGCAGCAACTTTCTGCACATGATCCCACCAAGTTGTGGCAAAATAGGTCTCCCAACTCCCAACACCACCTGAGTTAGTGTTGTATCGCTCTGTGTGGAGAAACCAGTGAACATTTGTGCATGAAGCGTGTGTGTGGGCTTTTAGAGAAGCGAACGGTAGCATCCTCCCCAAATGCTGACTTTATTCTTTTTTTTTGACCAGATACACTTGCCATTATTAGCAAAGCAGACACCGACCGGTATGTTATTCAGGAGGTCATTTTTATTTCTAGGATATAATCCTAGAGTCCAATAACTAGTTATGCCTTTGTGGATTTGTGACATGGCTTTATGTTTTTCCAAGCAGCTTTAAGGAGTAATATCACAGGACATGGATCCACTTGCAGTTATTTAAAAAAAAAAAATAGACCATTGACCACAGGATTTCCCATTACAAGCAAACTGAATGCAGGTTGTGCTCCATATATTTTCTCTTATAGTATATATCAGATGACAATGCCTATTGAAGAGAAATTGTCCTCCCTTGTCTGAATAGCATGTCAGAAATGCATTAGCAGACTCGCCAGGCCCATTTATATGCTGAGAGATATGAGTTCAAACTGTTGATGGCTGGTAAATGTGCACCAGACTGAGGTTATGCCTACAGAAAGAAAACCTGCAGTATTTCAAAGGATGATGTCACAGCTATTTATAAATGATCAGAGCTGAAGAAAATAGATTTTTATACTTTCCCCTCAATAATTTACCAGGAAAGATAAGGGAGGGGAACTTCAGTAATCTAGGGCAGATTTTTCCTCACTGAAGACCATACAGTATTTAACAGAAAGCAGAATGAAAATAAAACCCCATTTAGACATCCACACCTCCCCCCCACCCCCCATACCAGTTTTCCTCAGGGAAAGGAGTTATGACTGAAAACCTCCCAGCTTAGCCCCTAGTGTCTCTGTGCCACACTGTGTGATGCACCTCCTTATTCCTCTAATCACATCCAACATCTGACAGACAGACAGACCTTAAGGAGTTTCAGAGAAAAACAAAGCCTACATTAGTGCTTCACTTGGGTGAGATGAACACACGTGCGTGTCTCCCATGGCATGGGTAAGTATTAATATTTATAGAACGCCATGCCTTGTTCCCAATACTCTAGTTTACTCACATGAATAACTTGAAAGGAAGAAAAGTGTGTCAGCTCTCTGCTGTGCAGTAGCTCTGTTTCCTATTTGAAGTTAACAGTCCTCAGCAAGAAAACAATATCGTATCTAGAAACAATCAAACTACGAGGGAAACGTAACTGAACTGGCCAGCGTAACATAATGCGATCCAGCAAAACACGGTTTGGTCTGGTTCACTTCATTCTGTTGTGTCAGTGGTCTGCCGTAACCCCTTGGTGTGCTTCTGTTAAATGCTTTCTTGTTGGAGTGATTGGATTCTGCTGCCATGGCAGGGAGTGGAGTTGCTTTGCATGTGTTAATCATCATTCAGTGCTCTTATTCACTGTGAGACTACAGTATGCCTTTAAAACATTTCACATTGTTTGAACTCCACCATATTAAACAGGGATGCCAAAGAGTATGCTTGGATCACAGTTTTATGCTTGGATCACTGCAATGGAACTCATTTATTTTGTATTTGACTCTTCAGAATGCAGCACTGGGTTGGCCCTCCTCGTATTCATTCAGGCTAATATTTATTGTTTTCAGATTTCTGAAAAGACACAATGTTCCCTGACTCTTGAGCTGTGATACCCATACTGTAAGTCTGGAAAATCCATACCTGATTAAATAATGAAATGTACTCGAAATTAGATCAAGCAATCCTGTTAGTATTTGTTTCTCTGAAATAGATTTAGATCATTTACCAGAAGGCAGCATTACAGCTTTTTACTATACCACAGACAATTCTGTATTTTTTACCATGCGATGACTGTTCGGCACTGAAAATGGCGGATTCTGTTCTTGGGTGGAACAGAATATAGCTGAGTATACTCAATTTTTCAATAAGGGTCTGACATCAAAGCATAATGCTACAAGATGATCACAACTCACACAGAAGTAGCTATGCTGAAAACAAAGGCAAGGAACACTCCCACTCTAGATCACACACACAGTGAACTGAGCGCTCTTCCGTGTACGTCTGTCACAAAGTAGCCACACGTGCAGGCACATGCATGCCTCCCTGTATGCCAAACTTCTGAATTCAGTTCAGGAGTTTGCCTTCTGGAGTCAGACTCCATCCATCTAGCCAAGGATGCTTTCAGTGGGTTACTGATAAAGATAATGTCCTGCTTAACAAACTGAGCCCATCGGAGCTCAGAAATCCATATTTATGAAAAAAAAAATTCTGGTAAAAATCTGAGATTACGTGACTACCCTTGAGAGAATAAGAGCATCTCCTTGTGTTTAATTATCTCAAAATGGCTCAGCAGGCTGCAGACAGAGAATAGTACCCATTAGACTGAAGGTCAGGATACTTCTGAGTCTCTTCATTAAACAATAAGCCTCCTTTTCATCCAAGATGGCGACACTTAGGATGGATAAATATTTCCAAGGCCCCTTTCTCCTGACAAAAATAAAACACATTAGTACTTTTATTATGGAGCCTGCACTTTATGAAAAGGCAACGCGCTAGTTCATCTTGAAGACAATACTGACCTTTTTCCTTATTGCTAATTTTGCAGTTAATGCTGCGCTAATACACTAATTTGATAAAACAGAGTTTGACGCAGAGAGAAGAACTGCAATAAACAGATAGCCTTGTCCAATCTGGTCCTACTGGCTAGAATTAGGAAATGGCAACTGGTGTCTTTTAGATCACCTGCAGAACATCAGTACATCATGTTGTCCGAGTACTAGAAGCCATGGCTATTAGAATGCAAGCCTCTGATGCCTTTTATGGTTGGCATCCAATTGGGTTTAAACCAACACAAAATAACTGTAATAGAACAATCTGATGCTTTCTGTGTTGCCTTCTTAGTTTGTCCCAAATGACTAGCCTTTTATCCTAATTATTAAGAATCTGTGAGAAACTTATTTTAGAGCCTGAAGTAAGTGAAAGATTGAAACCTGTATGAGAAATTGCCAGAAGAATCACCCATCTGAGATGAAAAATACAGCTACAAAGCCTCAGGTCAAAATGATGCTACACAACACATTTGTATACAACATTGGTACAGGACCTTTATAAACAAAGCATTATGCTTTTTGTATGTTTACTTTTTTGGTATCAAGATAGAAAAAATAAGGTTTCTAAGAGATGTCAAACACTGAATAGGGTCAAACTGACCCAACACAAAATATGAGGGTTAAGATAGCAAATTACAGCAATTTGCATAAGTAAGACTGTGAGAAAGGTAATCAAAGTCAAAACACTTGATACTTAATCATGTGCAAAACACAATACACTACATTCCAATATTTAAGCACAACAGGCACAACAGATAAGCAGAGTGCAAATCAGGAGTGCTTGGTGTTTGTTAGATTCTACCATCTTTTTTCATTGCCCTATTGGGTGCATTTAGAACTCCCATTATTAGCAGCCATAAGGGCGAATAAGCTGCTGTTAGTGCTATAGGCAAAGCCTCAAGGCCTCGACCATTTTAGCATCGACGACCTCATATCATCATGCCATATTTAGGACTAAATCATGGTAAACCTTTTCATCAGGGTCCACTCGTTCATTTACTTTGACTTGAGATGGCACATAGTTAAAGGATAGATGCAGAGGCCAGGGAAAAGCGTCATTTTACATTAGTCTTCCTTCTTTCTTCTGTCAGTGGCATCTTGAAGCCTTACAATTAAGTACCACAATCATAAAACAATTCACGCTTCAATTGGCTCCTGACCTCTGATGTTTCAAATACAGAATTATCATCATGGCATGTACAGTTCAAACTGAATACCAGGGGGAGCTAAACTCATAACAATCAGCTTGATTAACGCTAGATAACAGATGCAGTGCCTCTCGTTCCCCCGTGACAGTTTTGCGAGTAATATACCTCTTCCTTGTAAGTGTAAAATTATTACTGTACATCTGTTGGTAATTCTGTTATACATGCTTACTTTTAAAATTTTGCTGTTTTTTACAATTACATTCAATCAAAAAAATTATGTCTGTCACATATTTGTCACTGTGGTTATTGTTCAGACTAGCGTGTGTCCTTGGATTGGCAAGAAGTAAAAGCACACAGTAATTCGGCATATGACTATTTAGACTTGATGTTGAAAGGGCTCTGATTAAATGTGTTATATGGTAATTGAGTGCGTGCCTGTGCATAGTTACAGACCTGTTGCCAAGAGACTAGCCTAGAGTACAAGAGGAAATGAGAGACCTTCACATTAGTTGAAGAAGGCAGGAAAAATATTTCAATATAAAAACTCAAATCTTAAATGCAACAAGTATGCACAAAACCAATTGCCAAGACATCTTCCATAAATGCAGCCAAACAATTTGAGTGTGTGAGATGCACTGCCACCAACTAGAGCTGGGCGATATACCACCATGATTAAAAATTGCAATAAGGATCATCGTCACCATGTGGTATACTGTTTTTTTTTTTTTTTAAATGTATTATACCTGATGTTGTAGTAAACAGCCCAAACTTAAGGGGCCACATGAAATGCTTCCAGGATATCTGATATCTATTTGGTGTTCATAAAACAGCAAGTCAGCAGAAAGGTCGTATACTGTAGCTCCCATGTGATCATGTGACGTGTTTTTGTCAATCACAGAAGCAGCGAGGCCTTGCTGCTCATTAGCTATCTTATGAACATCCAATAGATATGAACAGATAGATAAATTCCCCACCCGCAAAGGCACAACAAACTGCACGCTTGTCACCAATTTTATGGGCTCAAATGCTGCGGTTTTGTTAACTTATTGGCTCTACAGATTCAAGATTTTCACATGACACCGCAGCTGGCTATGCTTCTGCAGTAATGGGAAAGTAATTACATTTGTGTCACCAGTTATAGAATGCACGACTTTAAGTGCTTTGATTAAAGAATGTATTATTTAAATTGTATTCAATTACATTTCAGCGTGTTTAATTTGTATATTATTTAAATCGAGTAGCAGTTCAAGACTGCCTATATGCGCTCTCTACCTGGACATTATTGTCCAGACAGCATAGAGTTAAAACTGATTTCACAGCCATCCTGTTCAATCTGCCTGTTTTCCCCTCACAGTAAGCTTCCGTTTTCATTGAGCTTAAGTGCAAAGTAAGGAAAAAAGACCTCATAAAAACAGATGGTGTTTACAAACACTTAGGAGACAAGTGCTTTGTCGAATGCTTTATCATTCCTGCAGTTAAAACAAAACCTAAGACCTATCAATTATTGTAATTTTGCTTCCTGTACCTCCTCTGCGCGGAGCTGAACCACTTCTTGGACCAAGCTGTCACTGTGGCCTTTCAGGTGGTAGATGCCACAAATACAAAGCATAACGAGGAAAGCAGAAGGTCAATTCATTCATAACCATAACAGATACTGTACCTGTAAGAAAGGAAAAAAATGTTTTTCAAGCAGATGGTCCCTTCTGCATTGTGTTCTGCCCTGTGAGAAAAACACCCTGTCAAGCAGGGATATACCAAAGACCAACAACAGAAAATACACTTCAGCTCCACCTAAACCCCCAGAATTGTCAGCACCTTCACAACACTGCATGGCTTTTCTTCCCTTTTACCATTCCACATCACGAGCGTCCACATCATGAAACATTTTTGTTTCTTAAGCACTTATTTTATTCAAGAAATTGCACACCTGCTGGTCTCAGCAACATAGACAAAAATATTAGATCATAATGGATAACTTATGATAACTTAAAAAAAGCAATTTGAAACACTGTTTCTACCTGGAATTTTTGTAGGAATCAAATGGTGTCAAAATGTCTAAGCATGTCATACGCGAGGTTTGAGGGAAAGAAACAGCAGACGGAAAGCCAAATTAGTGTTTCCTTCTGCTGACAGGAAATAGTATACAGTCACCCTCATTCACAGGAAAATTAAGAGCTTTTCCCCATTTCAGGTTCCAGCAAGCCAGACAGGCCTCCCGTGTCTAACAATGCATGCCACCAAGAACGCCCGAAAAAATTACACGCCAGTCACTGGTCCGTGCCTCCCTGCCGGAATTGTTTGTCTCCAAGACAGCATGCTGGTAATGAAATTAAATAAACCTTGTAGCAGGTTTACAAAGGAAATCGTATAATTTTGACAGGTGAGAATATGTATATTGAATCTGCAGACTGGCCTAAAAGCATTTCACCAATCACGCATTCCTTCATACATACAGTAACCGGAGAAACGCGGTGTGCGCAGCACCCTCGATCCAATTACACCGAGACACAAAGGACCAGTGCATTCTTAATGTGTCTCTCAGTCACAGCACTTTGCCAGGAAGTGAGAGAATGTGATTAGCATGCGGAGTCCAGGTATTGCGGATGCATACCCTCGCACTTTGATTATGCTGCCGACGTTTTTCCATCGCAGATAAGCCTTCTATCAGCATGCAGGCGAGAGCCCTTCCCTCATAAAGCCACAGACATATGAGATTGTGAGTGCGTTGTTGGGGAAAATGCATTGCAACCGCTGGATAAATCAATCTGAATGGGCGGGGCGAGTATATATCAGAGAGGATAGCTCAGTTGCGCAGCAAAAGAAAACAAAAAAACAACAGCAACAATAAAAAATATATGTGATTACACGGTTCCATAATGCTGCTCTCAAAGAGAATTAGTTTAGGGAGGTCAAGCCTATCACAGAGTTATAGGCCATGCCATTCGAGTAAAGGTGTAATCAGTATAATTCAAAAAAGATCACAGAGTTGCCATTTGCTCTGGCAATTTTCACATCAGTTTCTTAGGGGGGCATGTAGGGCAAGGTCAGGGAAAGTTTGCTTGGATTCATACATTTTCTTTGCACATTACAATAGATTTAGAGTCAGTCGTCATCTCAGTTCGGATGAAGAGCTAAAGTCAAGCAAGGATTTTCTAGTCTGTCTGGCTGTTGTGGTTTGAAAGTGTGAGGCCAGATCATGGATTCTTTCAGGAGTCTTGTGAAACAAGCTTTGACTGTTCAGAGCTCTGACTTAATTCAAAGAGTCCTCACGTAGCGTCACTAATTTAGAATCGTAACCTCACATGGTGCGGAAGAATTAACAATCAATTAAACACAAATTAATTACGATGGCTGGCAAGAGGAGCTGGCCAGCCGATGACATGCTTTCCGTATGACACAATTGCCGTAGCTGAATTTTGCCCCGAGCCTTCACTTGAATGGCACGTCATATGACAAGCCTTCGGTCTCTGGCAGTTGTTGAAAAGAAAAGGGATCTTTCTGTTCACTACACTTTCCAAGCATTTGGGGTGGAACTTTTGTTTTTGTATTCAAAGCTGGCAGGCATATGATTAAGAATTAATTTTACCTGCAATAAAAAAGACTTGGCTGTTAAATTATACATAAGATCCCAAAGCATGCATAAAATTTCTATCAGAGCTGTCAGAGGATTAAAAGACACACAAAGATAGATGTGACTGAAACATAAAAATACTTTAATCCAGAGCTGAGTACCCAACACCATATTAATTAGCCAGGGTTACAAGACCACATAATCTACGGACTGTTGTAACTGATACAAAATAAGAGATTTGAGACAGATGATGAAACTTCTGTAGGTTTATTTTGGGCTATTCTTCATTAACACTGCAGCAGACAAACACAGGCCTTCATCCTTGTAACCTGTTTATTTATCCGCAAGCCGGAGAAAGCATTTGGAATGAATCATGTAGACGTTTACTTAAACAGATTAATTCCTTCATGGTGTATTATTCATCAGGTCTTTCTTAAACTGAGCTCAGCCTTGCTTATAATAGTGCTTGTCATATTCTTCAATTGACTCAAGCGCAACTAAATTTTCATGAATAATACAGAGGATGATAAATAATACAGCAGCCAGGGCCTGGGATGCAGCTGAGCCGAACAGACTGTGAGCATGGCTCAGTCTCCAGGTGAAGGCTGCCTTTCCCTGGGCGGGACCGCCGCACATTAATTAAGTTCATGAAGACCTGACCGGGCGGCTTTCCAGCAGAGGGAGGGGAAAGGAGGCCTTTGGCATCGCAGAAAGATCGAAGCGAAGAGCAAACACTGAGCGTTCCTCAACAGAAGGCATCGCATCGGGGGGGGGGACGGGGGGGCGGCTCCCAGTACGTGCCCGAGCCTCGTCTGAGTAAGCGGGCCCGGTGGCCGTGGCTAACAGGCCGGTGCCGGGCGGTCGGACGGGCGCCTGGCCCACGCCGCTGCCCTTAAAGGGCCTGACGGGGGAGGCAGGAACGGTGGCGCGCGCTAACTGGAGGCGAGCTGTCCTCGGGAAGGTCAGCCTTGTCACAGCGAGCTCCGACAGGCGAGCAGGAGGCGCGCCGGTGGGAGGGAGGGGCAGCCCCTGCGCCAGGGAGCTAACGGCCCTCATGAATATTCACCTTTGTGGCCCATAGCAGCGACGTGGGGGGGGTGGCAGGGCCTGCCAGGGCGTACGCGGTGACAGGAGCCGCACCGCAGCGCTTATCTGCTGCCCTCCAGGGTCCCGTGCAGGGCGAGGGTCACACGGGCGCTGCCACCGTAAGTGACACGCTTTAACGCCTTCCTCATTCTTCCTGCATCTTTACCAACTGCTGGCTCCTAAGCCCAAAGTGATGGTCACTGAAACTAATTTACCAAAATGTCACCTGTGTTTCCTTTGTTACTCTTGATGCGATAAACTGACTTCCTGGAGCCAATTTGTAGGTTTAGGTTTGTTTTTTTTGTTTAAAAAAGAAACAGATGATGGAGGAAGTGGTAATCATCGTGTTTTCATTTTGTCTTCATGGCCATGGTTGTGGGGGTTGTGGAGGGCTGTGCGGCAGATGCAGGTGAAAGCGGATATCTTTCCAGACTCTGATCAAAGGCAGCCACTGCACGGGGGCTGATGTGTGCACCTGCTCTGCTCTACGAACCTCAATATGACCCCCATTCTGCTATGCGGAGAGAGCAGCTGGTTAACCAGGTGTAGAGAGCAGCTTTGATGGGCCTCACAGTCCACACCTTGTCAAGGAGCAAGTGGAAAAGTGCACATGCGAAAGATGCACCCGCAGTCTCCAAGACAGCAAGAGAGTGGAGAGTCAAATCCTCCACCTTCTCGTTCAAGGTCTTCTGAGACAATTTGACAGTTTTAGTGTTTTAAGTGGCACTCCCAAAGCATTCTTCAGGGAATGGGATAAAAAGTAATGATGTTAAAATGCTAATGGTCTCATATCGTAAACAATTCAGAGCATTAAACCAGCTTTATGTAGCATTCCAAGACCTTCTGCAGTGGTAAAAAAGCATTTCCTGTCAAGACAGAAACTGAGAGCTGTCATTCATTTTCAAAGGTTTTCTTAGGTTTCGCTGTAAACTCCTCCAGCCGCACAATGAGATTTGATTTGAAAGCTATTAAAGTTTGCAGTGAGGGGGGGATGTGGAGGTAATGCATGCACTCACCATGCCTCATCTCCCACAATGCACTTATATTAGATTAATGCTCATGGAGGGATATCAGCAAAACCAATTGTTCCATCTTCACCACAGCACCAGCAGTAAGTAGTCTTTCACTGATACATATGCTACTGAATGGAGAAGCTGTCCTCATGGACAGGCTGTAGGACTGGAGGACCACATTATGGATGCCATCAGTCTGTGAAGGTCTGCTTCACCAAGCCCCTTACTGGAAAGCATGGATTACCAGACCGGCCTGTTGGGTCCAAGGGCTCCAAGGTCAGTTGAGGGCCCCAACCAACCCCATTGCGGAATGCATGGTAATTTTTTCAGTAAGGGAGGGTCCATAGAGGCGTTCGTGCTCAGGAGCCATTGGTCTCATGATCCATCTATGCATATTGCTTCTAGACTCAGCAGAACATTATTTTTTGGAGTTCAGACCGTAATTTATAGAGACACTTTTCACAGTTTTAGCACAATAGAAGAGAGCGGTGCTTACTGTATGCCTTGAATGCTGAGGTGTCTGATTCGGGGATGGGCAGAGAGTGGAGCCGCACTTCATACGGATCAGAAGCTGAGGTCCAGCTGGGTCTCACTGGGCCTCGCTTGTATCCAGCAGCTTCTGTTTATAATAACAACGGAGCCGAGAGGCAGCCTTGCACAGCACAGTGCAGTGCTCCTGTGGCCTCAATTTAATTTTCTTTTATCAAGGGCAGCAAACGTGAATGTATTGGCACCTATCCGCACCTTCAATCTAACAGCAGCAAAGCCCCTGAAAGTCTACTGAATTCTCCTGAAAGCTTCAGTGTAGCAGCTGAATGTAAACTGAATTATTTTGCCATTGTGCCTTTCGCAGTCATATCACACAGGACACTGTGTGTGGAAAAAAAAGAAGAAAAAAAGTGATGTTGTACTAGAATGGACCCACTTCACCAAAATAAGAGACCTGTAGTGCTCACCTGGCAGTCTGCTGCCCTTGCTGAGTAATTTAAATCTGTAAGGATCAGGATGAAAACTGGGACTGTTCTCCTTGCTGAAATATGATTCCCTAAGTGAAATGTGTTTCATATTTGAAACAAAAAGGTGATTGTTCCGGTTTTTTTTTTTTTGGTGTTTTTTTTCCAAAATGTATCAATCATCAGATTTTATCAGAGGATGCCCTTACACTCCCATCTGGGTAATTCACTCATGGCTAAGGAGCTGCTGATCAAATGTAGACTCATCACTGCCCCCTAATGGACACCTCGCACATGGCCATATCAGAATACTTGGATGAAGCAGGCCCACCTCTCCAGCCTCTCTGATGCCACGTGAAGGTGTGTGCACTTTGCTCATCTGTCAGGTTTTAATATTGATGTGCTGTGGGACAGAGCGACTGTCGCAGAGCATTCAAATAAAGGCGTGGTGCAAGGAACGTGTTTAACCATGACGTTCCCCCCGGCTTGCCGTCTGCATCCTCAATCCTCTCAGGTGAGAGAGCAATGATGAGACTGAGACGAGACACTGATGTGCACGAAGAGGATTTTCAAAGGGTCTTCCCTCTAACTGACTTATCACGGTGTGGTCTGTCATTAATAGGGAATCTGTTACGTTCACTCGAGTTAAAGTTGGGGATCTGCTACACCAGCACAAGAAAAGGGGTCTTTTCAAATACTCTGTGAAAGGGTTTAGGGGGAAATTTTACGAGGCTACAGTAAAAAATAATAATAACAAAAACTTCACCCACATGAAAGAAATAACTCTAAGCAACACGGATTTAGACATTTCTCCCTTTTGGAAAAATTGTCCAAAATGATCTAAAACTTTTATCCATAAACCTCTTCCTCAATCAGATTAACAAAGTACTTTTGTGATTAAAAAAAGAGAAAATAAGTTCACAAAATAAAACTTAAAAACATAGACCCAGTACAAGTTTAAAAATATTTAAAATTAACTCCTTATAAAGCAGATTGTATTAATCTGTTTGTATTAATGATAATAATGGTAATAATCTTTTCGGCATCTAACTGACAGATGTCTTAGAATCAATTAAATCATTGTTAACAACATGTTTTGAAATTAAATACAATACGGTAATTTGGAGAATCGGTTAACAGCAGAAAAAACATCACCAACCAAGCTGTTAGAAGTGTAGAGCAGATCAAACATATGAATTACCTAATTGAGTGAGCACAGATTCATCTGTAAACTTTTCTTGTTACTGGAGTTTATAGTTTTGTCAAAGACACTGAGCCCTGCATTAATCATCTTCATGGTGCCAAAGGACGTATCCAGGATTATTAATTTCTTCATATTACGGAAATGCCTTCTGAAATCAATACAAGCTGATGTGTTAACACTGTAGCTGCAGCCTGAGAACGTGACGATGTTCATGTAACAAAGAGTGTGAGATCTGCTCTGGAGAATATTATAATGTTTCTTAAGAGGGGATCAGAGGCAAAAGTGATTGGCTTGTGGTTTTTAATAACAATAAAATATTGCTGTGAGTATTGATAATAAAAGCAGTGGGGGTATTTTGCTGTGGTTATTTCATTTTGTGGATTCTTTTTATTGGTTTGGTTTGCGCTTTGCATCTCCACTGTCTGAAGTGACATTTTGAAAGTAAGTTCCTCTTTATTAGTATATTACACTTTTCCAGCAGGTGTGGGTGTTCGTCTGTAAGCTGCTATCCGAAAGCTGGCAATTTCGTCTGGTCATAACAATGCATTTTGCCTTTCAGCTTGACCTGTTAAATTTAATCAAACTTTAATCTCAAATGAGCATGACCTTTTGAAATTCACCAATGAAAGTAATATGTCATAGTTTATTTATAATACCTTCTGGTATTCTGTGAAGCCGCTGGTGCTGTTCTTAGGTCAGGGATGCCTTTCAACTTGCCATAGCTTTGATTGGTACATTTTACCCTCTGCACACTACAATGCCTGAGATGTCAGCACCAAGATGTGAAATTCGATTTCAGTTTATTTACTTCAGTCTCCCCCCTTGGCCTGTAGCCTGTTGAGTTTTCAAGAACTTCACAATCACACATGTAGAACTATGGGTGGCGGTGTTCCTTATCTGCCACAGTACTTACAATGCAGGCAAAGCAATTGGCTGTAATCCGGAATATCAGTGGTATCAGGGAAAAAATGGGTTTGCATTTCAGGCTGCTCTGTTAAACACTTAACATGGTTTCATGTCTAATGTATTGCCCTGCTATATACATTTACAGGGACAGGAAATGCGTGCATATTTTACAAGTGAAGGATGAACGCCATGTGCGTAGAAAGTGTGGAGCAGTGCTTATGCCACTTCTAGAAATGAATCAGAAATGAGTTTCAGAGCTCTCAATGAATTATTTTTGGCATGGTGGTGCTATAAAATTTCCCATTGCGAGTGTTAATGATTTACATTTACATGAGGAAGTAGCTTGACTGAGCATTCCAGTAGTTGCCACAATTGGCATCGCATGGATATAAGATTCACATAAGTGTTCGTATTACATAAATGAGAAATAAATTAAACTTCACTGTGCCTGTCGTTCTCAGGCAGAATTCACGTTTGTCAGATGCAATATTTTGGCACTACCGTAGAATAAGTCACACTGGATCTCATTCAAGAAGTACAGGCTTCTCCAGATTTTCTGTCACAGAGTCCTGGGAAGAGGCCAGGGACAGAGCCCATTATCTGAAATGTAACAGAGACTGTGTTCTGTGATGCCTGCTAGCGCCAAACACACTGTAACATCAGACAAGTAATGGTGCCGTCATCCCTAATGGCATTCCCTTACTTCTGACACTTGCCCACAGACTACGCCGTAGCATCTCCGCGAGGTATAAAAATAGGGTTAAGCCAGACTGTGACGCATCCACTTACAGGTGCACCACTGAAACTGAAGTATAGATCCTTTCAGTCAGGTGGAAAGGCTTATTAAGTAGATATGTCACAGTCTGACCGAACCTTGTATGAATAAAACTGGAAATATACATGCGGCCATAATGCATAGTGTGTTTTGCAATGCAAAATAAAACACAGTTCCCCTTCATTCGCTGAAAACTATGGTCAGTGCATTTGTTGTTATTGTTACTTATTTCTGACTGAAGACCTATGTGAGCCAAAAATGTAGAATTTTCAGTGTCCCCTTTAACAATAAGGAATTGTATTTTTGCAGCTTTTAACGTGATTGTTTTTCAAGTATGTTTTACAAAGTAGCATGAACATATATTTCACCAAGTCTGTGAAAATGAATTCCATCTTAATGTGCTTCTATTAAACGGATAATTTTCTGCATCATTGCCGTTTGTATGAAGAGTTTGTATTTTGCATCTATATAGAAATATTTAGCACATCAATTATCAAATGCTTCATTACAAATGCAAGCTTGCACAGCAGCATGACAAACAACCTAGCATTCCCATTTAAAGTCCTAGAAGTGTAAGCAATTGAAAACAAGTGAAACTAGTATGCCAGGACTGGGGTGAATTCCTTTTCAATTCAGTTGAGTCAAGAAATAAATAAAAATTCAATTCATGAACTTACAAGTGCCCATAAGGTTCATTCATTTTTAAGTTAATGTATTGAATTGCAATTCATTTCCTTAAAGAAAGGTGGGGACATTGGTTCTTTTTTGATTTTGGACGAGCCAAAAATTTTGCATATACTAGTATAGGTACCTATGACCATAACAAGATATGGAATATATACATATTTTTTCAGGGAAAACATTTTTTTTT